>NC_051862.1:113866366-114166366 GCF_015732765.1 Culex quinquefasciatus
AACCACCAACAAAGTGTCGGGGGCACCGTCGAGGTGACCGCCTCCGACCTGTATCTAAACGAGGAGCAGGCCAAGTAAATCAACCGGGCATACAAGGCCGCCGAAGGGAGCGCGGACGATCCGATGCAGTCGCCGTCGGCCAGCGGCAAGCGGGGCAGCGCGACTCACACGTCGATCCTGTAGATGCCGGACGAAGTGTCGGCCGCGAGTGGTGGCGAAAAGGGTTCGCGGTTGACGCGGAGCAAACGCAGCAACAAAATCCACGGACGGACCTCCGACCACGTCGATCTCGACCAGTGCCTCGACACCGTCCAATAAAAACCACCGGAGCGCCGACCTACACACCGGCTCCAGGACAAACCTCTTTTCCAAGTCCAGCAGCGAATGCTCCGATCTCCAACGCGGCCCGCATTCTCCCGACCAAGTCGACCGGATATGCCGTAGGTCCAAGCGCCCCCGGTGCTCCTCCACCACAAACGATTTTTTTATTTTATCTGTTTTTTTTTTCTCTAACGTTTCCAGCTCGTTCTCCCGGCAGTGGTTGGTGTGCTTTCCAGCCAGCCCGTGTTTTGGCAACTCGTCCGCGTTCCGGAAGGTCACCCTCCCGGCACTGATTAGTGCGCGTCCCAGCAGTGGCCAGCGTTCCGAAGAGTCGTCCTCCCGGTAGTGGTTTGTGCGCGTTCCAGCAGTAGCCCGTGTTTCCGCAACTCGACCGTGTTCCGGAGGGCCTTCCTCACGGCAGTAGACTTGTTTATTTTTTAATGTAAAATGGTAAAAAAAACGTTTCAAATAAAGAGTAAACTTTTCAATAAAATCAATTTTCATTTATTTTATTATTCCATCAAAAATAGTCCTCCCCGACCCGATATCCGCATTCCCGGCGATTTTCACCCAACCCAACCCATCTCAATTTTGAGATCGCCTTCTGGATCTCAAAATTGAGATCGAGTTGCTCATCTCAACGTTGCCCATCTCAAAATTGAGATCGCCTGGTTAGCGTGTACACAGCATAATTTTGCAACTTGATTTGAAACGTCAAGCAAACTGCTCGAAATAATAGACGAATCCAGTTTGAAATTGTAGTAAACCGTTAAAAATAATCAAAATCCTCCTCCATGAAAACAATCACACGTCCGTCATCTCCAAAATATTCCAACAGAATGACATTTACGAGAGACGCGCTCTCACTCTCACGTCAGACGCAAACGCATCAGCTCCCTATCCATAAACGTCAACATTTTCTCTCGTAAACAATTGCAGTGATGCCAAAAACACCTGACTGAATTCAAAAGTCTGCAAAAGAACCTTTTTGTTATCAACATCAGTTCTGCTACGAATGTTTTTGTTTATTATTAGTTTCCTGTTGGGCGTATTCTCTACATTACCCCCCTCTCTACTCTTTTGTTCTTTCAATGTTTGTATAAAGATCATATTACTAAGAATTGATATTATTTTAAAAGTAATAAAATAATGCAAATTTTGTCACACATTCAATAATAATAATTTCAAATGTTTTCAGATGTTTTTCATTAATCAACTTCCTTCTTAGCTTTTTGTAACTTCAAAACTAACTGAAAATTGAAATTTATTGCAGTTTAAACTATCTTTAAATCCCATAATATGACCAACTTCCATTTATTTTCCTTTGAAATGCAATCATCAGTTTAATTATAAAGCGGAAAGTTTCCAGGCTTACGTTTAATTTAATATCATCTCGAATCATTTATTTTTCCCTTAAATTAGTTCTCTAGCTCAATAATTCTCTAACTCGACTCATTCTCTAAATCAATTAAATTGCAACTTCAAAACCTACTGTAAATTCCGAATTCATTGCAGTTTATTCAATTATCATCTTCATTGAAATACTTTTCATGTATTCCTCCTTTGCGAGTCAATCTTCAATTCAATTGAAAAGACGTGTAAATTTCTAGGCTACCGTTCCCAAAATGTGTTGGAACACCAGTTGGAATACTCAAACCTAATGCAGAACATTCTACTGCTTCCAATTTCTACTGTTTAAAACCATTCTCATTTATTTCACCCCTCGAAATTAATTCTCTAACTCAATTCTACTCAACTTAATTGCAACTTCAAAACTTACTGGAAATTCCAAATTCCCTGCAGTCAAATCAAGCATCTTCAAATCTTCTTCATTGAAACAAATTTCATGTATTCCTCCTTCGAGAGTCAATCTTTAGTTCAATTAAAAGGCGTGTTGTTTTCTAAACCGTTCGAAACACTCAACCTCATGGCAGATTTTTTACTGCTTCCGATTTCTTCCGATATCATTCTCATTTATGTTACCCCTCCATATTAATTCTCCAATTCAAATTTTAATTTACATACTGGTACATACTGGAAATTCCAAGTAAATTTTAATCAAGTATTACCGAATCTAGAGTTTTTTTCTAAGGTCCTATAAAATATTGTGTTTCATATGAAATTGTTACTCTTGAAATTGTTTCTTCAAACCCGATTTAAAAACTCAAACCCATTGCAATACATTTTAATGTTTTCGATTTCGTTTGTTCAAAATCTTTCTCATTTATTAAACCATTGAAATTGTTTCTCGAACTCAATTTATTCTCTAGCTCAACTTAATTGCAACTTCAAAACCTACTGAAAATTCCAAATTCCTTGCAGTAAAATCAAGTATCTTCAATTCTACTTCATTGAAATAAATTTCATTGATTCCTTTTGAGAGTCAATCTTTCGTTCAATAAAAAAAAGTGTAGTTTTCTATGCTACCGCTCTTTAAAATTCGACGCCAACATTTCAAACCTGATTGAAATACCCAAACCCATGGCAGAGCATTCTACTGCTTCGGATTTCTTCTTTTTTATATTGTTATCATTTATTTCGCCCCTCGAAATTAATTCTCTAACTCTATTCATCCCAATTGTAACATCAAATTTTACTGGAAATGCCAAATGCATTTTAATCATGTATTACCAAATCATTTTTGAAATAATTTTCATTTATTTCTCCAATTTTCATTTCAATTAAAAGGCGTGTAGATTTCTAGGCTACCGATTCTCGAAAATGTAACTTCAAACCTGATCTGAATACTCAAACTTAAAGCAAAACATATTACTGTGGCCAATTTCTACTGTTTAATCTCATTTAGTCAATCCTTAAAATTAATTCTTTATCTCAATTTATTCCCTAGCTTGACTCATTCTCTAGCTTAACTAAATTTCAACTTCAAAACCTATTAGAAATTCCAAATCAAGTATCCTCAAATCTACTTCATCGATATAAGTGTAATTTATTCTTCCTTTGAAAACCCGTCTTTAGTTCATAGAAGGCGTGTAGTTTTCTAGGCCACTGTTTTTTTTTGGATTGTAACTTCTAAGCCAATTAAAAATAATCAAACCCATTGCAGAATATTTTACTGCTTTCAATTTATTCGATTTGAAATCATTTTCATTTAGGCTATATGACCCTGTTTTGGACATACTATGCTACTATTTCGCCCCTCGAAAATCATTCTCTAGTTCAATTATTCAATTAATTACTGGGAATTTTAAACTAATTGCAGTTTATTCAAGTATCATTGAATCATCCTCACTTAAATAATTTTCATTTATTGCTCCTTTGAGAGTCAATCTTCAGTTCAACTAAAAGTTGGTTAGATTTCAAGGCTATCGTTCCCAATTCTTGCATTCAGAACTGATTGAAATACTCATACACATTTTAGAACATTCTACTACTCCCGATTTCTTCTGATTGAAATCATTCTCATTTATTTACTGATTTAATTCTCTAGCTCATCTCAATTGTAACTTCAAAACTTACTGGAAATTCCAGGAACCTTGCAGTTCATTCTGCTTAATTAAAATAAATTTCATTTATTTCTCTTTTGAGAGTCAATGTTTCGTTCAATTAAAAAGGCGTGTAGTTTTCTAGACTATCGATTCTTAAAATTGTAACCTCCAAACCATATTGAAATACTCAAACCTGAGGCAATTTCAATTAAAAGGCGTGTCGATTTCCAGGCTACCGATTCTCGGAAATTTAACTTCAAATCCGATTCAAATAACTGTGGCCGATTTTTACTGTTTGAAATCTTTCTCATTTATCCAATCCTTGAAAATAATTCTTTATCTCGATTCATTTTCTGGCTCGACTCTTTCTCTAGCTAAACTAAATTGCAACTTCAAACCTATCAGAAATTCAAAATTTCTAGTATTAGTTCAATTAAAAGGCGTGTATTCTCTATTAAAATTACTCAATTACTTACTGGCAATTCAAAATTCATTGCAGTTTAATCAAGTATCAAAATCATTTTCATTGAAATAATTATAATTTATTTCTCCTTTGAGAATCAATCATCAGTTCAATTAAAAGTTGGGTAGATTTCAATGCTATCATTCCCAAATTGTGCTTTCAGAACTGATTGAAATACTCATACTCATTTCAGAACGTTCTACTACTTCGGATTTCTTCTGTTTGCAATTATTCTCATTTGTTTACTCGTTTAATTGTCTTGCTCATCTCAATTGTAACTTCAAGACTTACTGGGAATTCAAAATTCTTTAAATTCCAGTTAAATCATTTCATTCTGCTTCATTGAAATAAATTTTATTTATTCCTCTTTTGAGATTCAACCTCCCGTTCAATTAACCGTTTCTTAAAATTGTACCTTTGATACAATACGGCAATACTCAAACCCATGACAGAGCATTCTACTGCTTCAGATGTATTCTTAAAATAAACATTTTCATTTATATCGCCCCTCGTTAATAATTCTCTAGGCCAATTAATTCTCATCTCGATTGCAACTTCAAAATTAACTCCAGATTCCAATCATCATCAAATCATTTTCAATGAAATAATTTTCATATATTCCTCGATTGGGTGTTAATCTTGCGTTCAATTAAAAGGCGTGTGTAACTTCCATACCTGATTGAAAACAAAAACACCCAAATTAAACCCATTTTTATACGTGGCTTCCACCTGACCATTTATTCTAATAGATTTGTATCAACTATTCCTTCAGGGCCGAGATCATTGTGATTGGAACGAAAGCTCTCTCAATCACCTTTGTTGATCATAAACTTGTATTCGTAAAATCCAAAATCTTTCTATTTATTTTTGATTCCTTAAGCTCTCTTTACCTATTTTTTTTGTTTTAGCTATCTTTAGCTAGTTTTTTTTGTTTAGTTCTCTTTCAATAGTTGGGGCATTCGCCAACTATCGTTTTGTTGTTGTTTTAGCTCTCTTTAGCTAGTTGGGGCATTTGCCAACTTCATATGTTTGCTCTCTTTAGCTTGTTGGGGCGTTCGCCAACTTTCTTCAGCACTCTTCAGTTGGTTGGGAAATTCGCCAACCAACTCCTTCACATTACCACAATCTTCTCATTTTCATTCCTAACTTTATCCACACTATACTCACCTACCGACTATGCCATGTAGTAAACCGTTAAAAATAATCAAAATCCTCCTCCATGAAAACAATCACACGTCCGTCATCTCCAAAATATTCCAACAAAATGACATTTACGAGAGACGCGCTCTCACTCTCACGTCAGACGCAAACGCATCAGCTCCCTATCCATAAACGTCAACATTTTCTCTCGTAAACAATTGCAGTGATGCCAAAAACACCTGAATGAATTTAAAAGTCTGCAAAAGAACCTTTTTGTTATCAACATCAATTCTGCTACGAATGTTTTTGTTTATTATTAGTTTCCTGTTGGGCGTATTCTCTACAGAAATGGCCGCTAGGTGGAGCTTAGGAAAACTCAATTTTTAAGCACTAAAATGATTATTTGAGCATGAGCATGAGAGACCACCCATGGTTGTCCTTCTCCGATGCTGAACAGGACCGTAATATCCTATCATTTCAACGATCATACGCTTCAACGATCTAATGGTGTTTCCCTTATCAACAGCATGTATGAATGCGCTGAAAAGATAAAACATCAAGATCATCAAAACTAGATCTGGAACAAATAGGTAACAGACATCGGCCACCAACGGCGCCCGCCATGTCAGTTTGTAGATCTCGGGGGGATTGGGACGGGAATGTTAGTTAGCACAGGCTGCTACCAAGGGTGGGTTCTATACGAAATCCACACCCCCGCGTGTGCCGGAAAACTACTTCTACTTGTGATTTTGTTAGTGGGAAAGGGTAATGGCCAGGATTCATCATGGAAGATGATGATGTGACCCAATAATCAATGAAAAAAATATTTGAGGGTGGTGTATTATTCTCAAGGCAAACAATCGGATGCTGCGGATGAGACTATTCCCGTTTATTTGCTGTTGAGTTTAGCATAAATGATTCAATCTTAGACAGCCGGCTGTGTAAAGATAGAATCAAAATTATGTGTAATTAAAAGTTGAAATATTATACTCAGCGTAACATATTTACGTAGAGTTGACCTGAGACTATTTATACTTTTAAATTATTATAAGATGAGCGACCAATTATTACTGATGAGTTATGAGTTATCTGAAGGACTTGAACAATCGTGTTGAAACAATATTTGTCACCGTGCTTTCCGAGCTATAATGCTAAAAGGTATTTTCGCTGAAAACGAATGGTCGAATATAATTTATATTTTGCTAACGCAATTAAGAACGAATCTTCCCATGACACAATCGCGAATCATAGAACAAAGAAACCCGGCTGTGAAGTGTATCAAATACATGACTAACAAGAAAGACGATCGCGATATTTGAATTTTACAATCTAACTAAGTAGAAAAAAGCCACGTCAAACATAAACATACCACGGCGTCTTTTTCAGGGGGGTAGTATTTTTTGAGAAATAGCAAGAAAACTGTCATATACATATGAAAGTGTGGAACATCCCCGTTCATTTGCGGGGCGAACGAAAATCTTTGGTCGGGAAAAATCAAAATTATCCTCATTTGAAGTTTTTGAACTTTTTTCCTATGGGGCCAAATTTCGTCTATTTCAATTTAGTATTGTTATAAGTCTACATGGGCATGATTTATGGTTCAGATCATATGATTTCTTATGGGAAATGATGCAAGGAACATTTTTCCTGAAGCACGCAAAGTGATTGAAAATAAGGAAAAAAGTTATAAAGGTTTTGTTGGAAATTTGGGAGATTTTCTGATAAAATTGCACACCCCTTTCCCAAAAACCACAATGTTTTTGATATTCAGATCATTATTTCGATGAATTCTTTTTTGAGAAATGTTTCTGGACCCATTGAGTATATAAATCACTACAGAAAAGTGTAATTGGTTGGGTTTAAGCTCAACTGTATGTCACAGTTATGAATTTTGGATTTCACCGAATCAACATATTTTTTTGTGTTTTGGTTATAAAATGTACCGTTTACATTAAATTTTCACTTTTTTTATGAGTACATGGTCCACATGATATGTTTTGTATCTAATTGAGACATGCAGTGTAAATACAATTACAGAGCTTCTATTTCTATGCCTTTTGTTAATTTAATTTCCATTTGGGCTATATTATTTGTATTGAAACTACAGAGTTGAACTAGCAATTATTGGTAATAACATAAATATTGCGTAAAAATCATTAAAAAGTTTAAATGTATGTAAATCTATTAATTTATTCTCAAATAATTGAGCTTAACATACTAAACAAGTCTGGCATCCAAATTTGAAACAACGAACAATACAACAATTAAATTGTTTTGTTAAAAAACACACAAATAATTGATCACAGTGGCAGTGCGTGGCCGAATGGTTACGCTGTCCGCTTTGTAAGCGGATGATCCTGGGTTCGATTCCCATCTGCTTCAACCTTCCATCGGATGAGGAAGTAAAATGTCGGTCCCGGCCTTGGTTGTTGTTAGGCCGTAAAGTTATTCCAGGTGTAGGAGTCGTCTCCATGCCATAAGTACAAACAACACACCAAACCAAGCCTACTCCGGTGGAATCGCTGGCGGCGGTTGGACTCGCAATCCAAACGTCGTCAGTTCAAACACTGGGGTAGAAGGTTCCTTGGAGTAGAAAGAGGTTTGGGTGCTCTCCCCATTCAAGCCTTCGGACTCCTAGGTTCGAGCAGAAACTTGCAATAGAGACCACAAAATACCTGGGGTCGTTAATGTGGATGGTTTGATTTGATTTTGATTTACAATATTATCACCTGACCTCAAAATAAGTACGAGATCTCTTGTGAGGTTTAATAAGACTAATACAAATGTGAAAATCTAATGGAAACGGTACATTTTATAACAAAAACAAACAAAAATATGTTGATTCGGTTGAAATCCAAAATTCATAAAAGTGGCTTACAGTTGAGCATAAACCCAACCAATTACGCTTTTCTGTAGTGATTTAAATACTCAATGGGCCCAGAAACATTTCTCAAAAAAGAATTCATCAAAATAATGATCTGAATATCAAAAACATTGCGGTTTTTGGGAAAGAGGTGTGCAATTTTATCAGAAAATCTCCCAAATTTCCAACAAAACCTTTATAACTTTTGTCCCTTATTTTCAATCACTTTGCGTGCTTTAGGAAAAATGTTCCTTGCATCATTTCCCATAAGAAATCATATGATCTGAACCATAAATCATGCCCATGTAGACTTATAACAATACTAAATTGAAATAGACGAAATTTGGCCCCATAGGAAAAAAGTTCAAAAACTTCAAATGAGGATGATTTTGATTTTTCCCGACCAAAGATTTTCGTTCGCCCCGCAAATGAACGGGGATGTTCCACAATTTCATATGTATATGACAGTTTTCTTGCTATTTCTCAAAAAATACTACCCCCCTGAAAAAGACGCCGTGTAATGTAAACAAAAACTAGAGCACGCAATGTAAACAATAACAAACACGTTTTGTTTGGCTGACCATTCTTTGCATTGTCCCGAAGTTTGGTTGAAGTTGGTTGATGGAGTCCCGAGTTATAATTACAAATGGTTACGGTAGTCTAACTTGTACGTGCGTCAAACGCGTTCTGACCTGAAATCCCTTTGGCCAATTGTCGCACTTACATCAATTTTCAAAATGCACGTACGACAAGTTAGCACGACGGCGTCGATATTCTCCTTTTTCGCTGCATTAGACCTAATCGGTACACTCAAAATACTCAACAACGTTTTACAGGAGTCATGTAACTACAGTCGACTCTCTGGTTGTCAATATCCAAGGGACCGTCGAGGAAGAGAATCATCAGTTTACAGAACGATGCAAAATGAAGACTCGATTGGAAATATTTTTTTCTTGATACCCAGCTATGGGAGAGAATCATGGCAACGTCCATCAAACAAAAACAAACTAATGTTTCGCCAAGAAAAATGTCTATGCAAGCCATGAGAAAGTGAAATTATTGACAACCAGAAGATATTTTTAAAGCAAACAGAATCCAAGGGACCGTCGAGGAAGAGATCCTTCAATCAAGGGAAAATATCGAGGAATGAAGATAGTTGAAGTATGCAGATTGAAGGGACTGAAGAATTCATCGATAGATGGAGAATCATTGATATCGATAAGATCGACAGCCAGAGAGTCGACTGTATCACAGTGCATTCCCATCAAACTGACTTGATTTTCATGCAGCCTACCCTCACACAACTAAATGTTGCATGAAATTCCAGCCTGAAAATTTGAAGGCGTGGTTTGCAGTCAGCTGTTTATTGGTTTGCATGAAATTCATGGAACACCCGCATGAAAACTGATACGGAAAAATTCCGCACACCTTTTCATGCAACAATGTGGTGAAAAGTTTGTTAGTGTTAGTTGAGATGATTGAGAGGTTACATGAATTTCCCGTCTGAAATTTTTTCGAGACTTGCCGATCACAAGCCAATGCTCAGTTGGTTTTGCTCCGTGACTTGCGACGGGTGTGTTTTTATAAAGAAGTTGAGAGTTGAACCACAGACAACAGACGTAGCGGCTAGAACAAAATAATTTGAAAATCGTGTGTAAAAACATGGCTGCCGCATCCTGCTAATCTACTAGCGCCATCTGTTAGCCTATTGCCACTCTCTAAAGCAGCCATGATGGTTTTCTGAGAAGGTGTGTTTGAAAATGCATCACCCAGAAATATAAAAAAATATATTATTTCAATTTTTCGAAAAAAATAATAAAAAGTTGAAGATTATGTTTAAATGCTATAGTAAATCTACTTTAATTATTAATTAACACGACTTACAAGCACGTGGATGTTTTTTTCATTTAATTATCGATATTAAAAAATAGTCTAGTCTGATGCTTTTTAAACACAGCAACCAAGGCCGCGCTTGAGGCTGTCAAATTCTTGCTGGTTGTGTTGATAAACAAAACCAATAGAGGTGAGCGAAAAGGAGTAGGAGACCCGGTGGAAATCGGGAGGGATGAGCAAGCGTTTCTTGGAGGATAAAAGATCCGGAACCAGAAACGAAACAATCCGGAACAAGAGCTACTATCACGGCCAACCCCGTAAACGCTTTGGCCCCAAACGACCGCATTCCGAAGATTATCTCTGGAACCGACAAACCAGCTACCACGATCATTTCAACGCTCACCTCCAAGACATCAACCTCTTCAACGCCCTCGAAACCCACCCCACCTTCAAGTGCCGCCACTTCCAGCGAACCCTCGTCGCCATACCAAAGGCCTCTCCCCGGCGCGTCAGATTCCCCCACCGGATTTCTAGCGAGTGATTTTACTGAAATCGGCTGAAATCAACTTTTCATCCAGAACAAACGATTACAAACGTTGAAAACCAACAAAATGAAAAATGACAGTAGGCGGAAAGCGATATTTTGACAGCGGGCAATGTGTCAGGGAAAAGCGACTACAGCGCCACAAACGGATTGCCACAACTAAAAAATCTGTAGCAATGATTTACACAAGGGAAGAATCGAGCCCAAACGTCTGTTGTCTGTGGTTGAACTTTACGCGTGGACTCTAACCATCATAAGATTTTCCGGTGCTTCCGTCAAGATCGTCTCACTCGAGGCGGACAAACCGCTGGAGCAGCAATCGTCGGCACGCCGGAAGCCCAGTGGAAGGCCCGGTATCTGATGCGGGAAGAGGGCTTCGTGTCCGGCACCGACGACGTGAGATTAACCATGGAGATCTTGGTGCCGAGTGCGCAGGTGAGTGTAAGCCATGACATGACCCGGCTGCCCGGCCCTCGACGGAGTTGACAGAACTAAAAAATCCTTCAATCATCCAACAGGTCCGACGCATCATCGGCAAGGGTGGCCAGAACGTGCGCGAGCTGCAGCGGGTCACCGGAAGCATAATCAAACAACCCGAGCACACGTCCGCGATGCACGTCCACACGTCACATGTTGAAAAAATAACCGATTGCATACAAATTGGTAAGTTTTCAGCTTTTCCCTGATGTGATTTATATTATTTTATCTAAGTTTTTTTTTCTATATTTTTTTATTTACAGAAGACGTTTGAGATGATTGCAAACAAGAATTCGATGCATTTTCTTCTTTGTCTATTCATCAACGGTTAACCTGCCGGCGTAGGATGGCTGAATGGCACTCGTAGCGGCCCGACCGCTCCCAAAAGCAGATAGATCAGTACTGGCCGGGGCCAGGGATCGTGCCCCCGAAGGATGATGGTGGGATCTCACCGTCCCGAACGTCACCGAGAAGGGAACTCCATGCCAGATGGACCAGGTGTGTCAGATGTACCAGGTGGATATAGTGGATTATGCAATAGTGTGTGAATATTGTGAAATTGTGATATTTTAATGAATTATAAATGTGAATAAAGCAAGCAAATTAAAATCTAGTTGATTTTCCCTCATACACTCTTCGTCGAGTATTTTCTAGAAGGTTTTATGTGCCATAAAGGCGCACAAAATTTTTTGAAAACTTACAGTATGTCAAAAAAGTATTCACACCCCTTGGGCACTATGCACATTTTGTGATGAAACATGTAAAAAATTTAAAGTTTGACAGGAACCTAGTACTACGTTTTGTTCAAAAACTCATGCCAAACGTTTTGCTACAAAAAGCTCATGAAAAGATGATTTCTATAAAAAGTTATATAACAAATACTATTACGAAAATAAAAAAGGTGCAAAAAAAGTTTGTACACCTTTCGAAAAATTAACATAAATAATGTTATTTGTTGACAAATCACCATAAATCCTGTCTCCCAACTCCAAATAGGCATCCTTGACTGATTAAAAAAATAATTTGGATTGAATATAAAGTTTACTAACTACTTAGTATAAAAGTTTATATAACTCTGGAAATTCTATATAAAACTTACCTAAACTTAATTTTGCAAACTTTTAATTCAAATAAATGTCAATATATTACCATAGACTTGCTAAATAAACATTTTGGAGTGGGTATAACATCGTTTTGGGGGTATTTGTATCGACAGAATAGATTTTTCGTTGGAATTTCGTACAAACCCGGAATTACGTCGTCGGAAAATCCGCCGGCATCTGAACCGGTCCACAATTCACAAGTCAACCTATGTGGCATCAGAAAGGGCATAAAATTTCCGATCTTTTGATACCCATACATCCAGGTTTTCTATAAAACCCACGTTTTTAAATACCTAAGCAAAAACATTGTTATGGTTTCGTTTGAGCAACCTGCCAAAAATGTATGGAATTTCGTAATTTTTGTTCTCGTGGATCATACTTACTTTTTGCCCAGGTATTTAAAAACGTAGGTTTTAAAGAAAACCTAGATGTATGGGTATCAAAAGATCGGAAATTTTATGCCCTTTCAGATTCCACATAGGTTGACTTGTGAATTGTGGACCGGTTCAGATGCCGGCGGATTTTCCGACGACGTAATTCCGGGTTGGTACGAAATTCCAACGAAAAATCTATTCTATCGATACAAATACCCCCAAAACGGTGTTATACCCACTCCAAAATGTTTATTTAGCAATTCTATGGTAATATATTGACATTTAGTTGAATTAAAAGTTTGCAAAATTAAGTTTAGATAAGTTTTATATAGAATTTCCAGAGTTATATAAACTTTTATACTAAGTAGTTAGTAAACTTAATATTCAATCCAAATTATTTTTTTAATCAGTCAAGGATGCCTATTTGGAGTTGGGAGACTGGATTTATGGTGATTTGTCAACAAATAACATTATTTATGTTAATTTTTCGAAAGGTGTACAAACTTTTTTTGCACCTTTTTTATTTTCGTAATAGTATTTGTTATATAACTTTTTATAGAAATCATCTTTTCATGAGCTTTTTGTAGCAAAATGTTTGGCATGAGTTTCTGAACAAAACATAGTACTAGGTTCCTGTCAAACTTTAAATTTTTTACATGTTTCATCACAAAATGTGCATAGTGCCCAAGGGGTGTAAATACTTTTTTGACATACTGTATATCACTAAAGGAAAAATAAACCCCCACCCCCAACCCCCCTGTACTGAAAAAAACACTAAAGAATAACGCGATGATCACATTCCGAGAAGGTAAAGGCGGCGTGAACTGGCTGCAGCTATGACATGAAAATCATGTGATGTGGTTTATGACTGTATTGGTTTGTTGGAAAATGGACCAAACGTCGCCTCCTGAAGTTCACGTAGATTTGGCATGAACATCCATATGGAAAAAAATCACATATATGTTCATGCTACATTGTGGTGAACACTATTTTGAGTGTACAACTATACTACCGTCACCAGGGGTGACATTGACCCTGGTAGGTGAGATTAGGTCATACAAAAATACTGAAATTTGTATGACAAAATCTCACCCCTCAGACCCAATGTCATCCCCAATGACAGTTGTGAAGATTATATTTAAAAGATATTACAAAAAATAACACAAGTACAAATACATATTTGAAGCTCTACAGTATTCTCATATGCATCATAAGTCTTTTTTTACAAAAAAATAAATAAATGCAAAGTTGTTTTGAGTGTTGGTGTGGATGCATACATCTTATCAGATATCTTAGTGATATGAAACTGATAGAAAAAAAATGCGAGATGGTGGAAGCTGCGCGCATGCGTTTTGCACATTTTAGCAGGTTCGTGAAAACTGAAGAACGAAAATGCTGTCATACTATCAAAGTAGTGAATTTATTGTTCATAGTTATTAGCATATAAAGCCTGACAAATAAAATTTTCACAGAAATAAGTGTGCTAGAATGAATAGATAATGTTAGTTAGTTTCAACAATGAAATTAAGTCAAGCATTCGATGGAATACGATTAGCACAGAGCTGCATTGAATGTGTTCCACACAGGTCAATCAAACCGTGAAAATTGTGAATTTATCCAGGAATTGTTCACAGAAAATTGTGAATATAGTGCAAAAAAACTGTTAATAATAACACAAAGTGGACATTTGTATAGAAATAATGAAACCAAAACGCAGCATGATACAATATTGAACATAATTCATATTAGTAAAATGGATTGCAGAGTGGTCCATTCATTACTACCACCATTTGCTTTTTTATAATCGATTGTCTGAAGCTAGTACAGCAGAGACGAAAGCATCAAATACATAAAATTGATTGTAAGAAATAAAAAAATAGCTCAATAGTCAAATAATAGTACCGAAGCTTTTGAATAAAAGTGATCTCTACACAAAATTGCCAAAGCGAGAATTTAATAAAGCCATCCCAGAAAACTCTTAAGAATTATCGATTTTCATCTCGTGAATTGGAATCTGGTGCAAATCGAGTTGTTCGAAAAGTTCACAATGTCACACATCTGGCAAAAAGACATAATGTGTGTGAGTTATTCAGAAGAGGCAAAGTTGTCACAAGAAAATGTATTTAAACTGTTCAAAATTGAGCACAGAAGAAATTGAATGGAAAATGTGTGTGAAAATCTTTAAAATCTGAATGAGTTGATAGGTGATGAATGTGGCTGCTGAAGCGCCGTCAACTTCAACCATGTATTTTGTTATGGATTTATATTTGATCGTACTTTGTCTACTCGTGATATGTATAAGAGGTAAGCGTTCTTCTGTTTGTCAATTATGATAATTTATTTTTTGAAAGCATTTGCAAGCTTAGATAGAGATAAAATGGCCATCCTGAATTATGGCGATATAATAAAAAGAGGATAAGTGCAATTCAAACATTATATTTGTTACCATCGAGATTCCCCAGTAACAAATGGTATGCCTAGTATTCTTATAAGTTTTTATAAATGTTTTATAAAGAGCAACAAAGTATTACTAAAGCTTTGATTAAAACCTGTTTGTTTCATGGTAACGAAACTTAATAATAGTTTCAAGATTCTTCAAGATAGTAATAAGAATTAAAATATGGGTCATTCCATATGAAGCGGAACAGCATAAAAATTACCATCTCCGATTCTGCTCAAATTTGGCAGGGCTGTTGAGACTATCAAAACATGCAAAAACCCGAATTTCATCCAAATCGGACCACCTCCTCCATTTTTGTACCCTCCCAAAAAATCGACTTTTTGGCGATTTTTGAGCGAAACCCCTATCTTCAAACGACGATAACTCAGGAACCACAAATCTTAGAGGGCTGGTCTTAGACGCAATTTTGAAGGAAATTGGACGTAGAATTTATTTCCGTGATCAAAATTTGGATTAAAATATGTTTTCTATCTGTATTGCGCAATTGAAAACTTTAAATGGCCGTATCTCAAAACAGCCCTATTTATTTTTTAAATTTGACCTCACTATCGTATTCCCCGTCCAATTTTACATAAGAATCACTTATCCAGAGGCGTACTAAGGCCGGGCTGCCCGGTGTCACCCCTCAACCCCCCCCCCCACCTCCCTCTTTCTCACACCCCCCTTTCTAGGTTTAATTCCACCAAACTTATGTCACATGGTATTCTTCTTACAAACTGGAATTCTATATTATTTTTATATTAAAGCAAAGACTTTTTCAAAAAGTGTTTATAATTTGATTTTTTTTCTCATATGCAAATACACGTATTAAAATTATCGAAATAATTATATCGAAGAACTTGTTCAAAAAAGAACGTATCATTCAGCTCGGCGATTTTCCTTAAAAATAACAGATTTTTTAAAATGAAAGATATTCAGAAAATATGTTGTGTCATCAAATACACAATGCATTATTTTTATCGTTTGATAGTGTTTACACAGAATATTCTAAGGTTAAGATTTTTTGTTTTACCCTAAGCAAAGGGCAACGCGATTTCTTAATTTATCATGCTAATTCTTCAAGCCGAATGAGTACAGAAATTAACAGTGCGAGGAAAAAGCTACCGCACATCTGGCGCGCCGGGGAATCGAACCCCGCTCTTTCGCATACCGTGCGAGCGCGTACACCACTTCGCCAACGCGCCGTGCTTGCCGAGGCAAGTTCAGCTAGTTGTTTTGTGATCTACCGTTCTCCACCGATCGTACCAGTGTACGGTTGCTTCTTCCACAACACTATTATTCTGTTCTCAAAGGCTTCTTTAGAATAGGGGGATGGCGTCGCTATTTTTAGACCACGTTTTCCACTTTTTCTCATCGAAACCGACTACTTTATCGACTTCATTTTGCTGGGCGAGATAGGACGCCGTCTATTTTTAGACGATGACTCAGCACTTTTCCACTCTTGCGCTTAAAAAAACCAGGTGGCAGCACGATGTAACGCCACGTCCCTATACTGACACACGGATCAAGTATATTTTTAGACGCATTGTTATTGTCGAGTTCACAGACAAATGGACACCTACTTAGTGACACGTAGTCAAATTGTGAGACAAATTTTAGCTGATTGCCTACTTGAATCTATGGCAATGTTTGGCAGGTTAGAGCCACCAAGCTCGGAAAACCTAAGGTTAAGATTTTTTGTTTTACCCTAAGCAAAGGGCAACGCGATTTCTTAATTTATCATGCTAATTCTTCAAGCCGAATGAGTACAGAAATTAACAGTGCGAGGAAAAAGCTACCGCAGGGTAAAACAAAAAATCTTAACCTTAGGTTTTCCGAGCTTGGTGGCTCTAACCTGCCAAACATTGCCATAGATTCAAGTAGGCAATCAGCTAAAATTTGTCTCACAATTTGACTACGTGTCACTAAGTAGGTGTCCATTTGTCTGTGAACTCGACAATAACAATGCGTCTAAAAATATACTTGATCCGTGTGTCAGTATTCTAAAGAAGCCTTTGAGAACAGAATAATAGTGTTGTGGAAGAAGCAACCGTACACTGGTACGATCGGTGGAGAACGGTAGATCACAAAACAACTAGCTGAACTTGCCTCGGCAAGCACGGCGCGTTGGCGAAGTGGTGTACGCGCTCGCACGGTATGCGAAAGAGCGGGGTTCGATTCCCCGGCGCGCCAGATGTGCGGTAGCTTTTTCCTCGCACTGTTAATTTCTGTACTCATTCGGGTTGAAGAATTAGCATGATAAATTAAGAAATCGCGTTGCCCTTTGCTTAGGGTAAAACAAAAAATCTTAACCTTAGGTTTTCCGAGCTTGGTGGCTCTAACCTGCCAAACATTGCCATAGATTCAAGTAGGCAATCAGCTAAAATTTGTCTCACAATTTGACTACGTGTCACTAAGTAGGTGTCCATTTGTCTGTGAACTCGACAATAACAATGCGTCTAAAAATATACTTGATCCGTGTGTCAGTATTCTAAAGAAGCCTTTGAGAACAGAATAATAGTGTTGTGGAAGAAGCAACCGTACACTGGTACGATCGGTGGAGAACGGTAGATCACAAAACAACTAGCTGAACTTGCCTCGGCAAGCACGGCGCGTTGGCGAAGTGGTGTACGCGCTCGCACGGTATGCGAAAGAGCGGGGTTCGATTCCCCGGCGCGCCAGATGTGCGGTAGCTTTTTCCTCGCACTGTTAATTTCTGTACTCATTCGGCTTGAAGAATTAGCATGATAAATTAAGAAATCGCGTTGCCCTTTGCTTAGGGTAAAACAAAAAATCTTAACCTTAGGTTTTCCGAGCTTGGTGGCTCTAACCTGCCAAACATTGCCATAGATTCAAGTAGGCAATCAGCTAAAATTTGTCTCACAATTTGACTACGTGTCACTAAGTAGGTGTCCATTTGTCTGTGAACTCGACAATAACAATGCGTCTAAAAATATACTTGATCCGTGTGTCAGTATTCTAAAGAAGCCTTTGAGAACAGAATAATAGTGTTGTGGAAGAAGCAACCGTACACTGGTACGATCGGTGGAGAACGGTAGATCACAAAACAACTAGCTGAACTTGCCTCGGCAAGCACGGCGCGTTGGCGAAGTGGTGTACGCGCTCGCACGGTATGCGAAAGAGCGGGGTTCGATTCCCCGGCGCGCCAGATGTGCGGTAGCTTTTTCCTCGCACTGTTAATTTCTGTACTCATTCGGCTTGAAGAATTAGCATGATAAATTCAGAATATTCTTTTAATCAAAATCAAAATCATTTTTCTTAAAAATTAGATAGATTTAAAATTCATACGCTCAATAAAAATATTTGAATTTCATAAATTTTTTAAGTTAAACGTTATGCTTTTTAAATGAAGCATTTATTTTCAGGAAATGGTTCGATACGAGATTGAAAAATTCATAAATTTTGAATGCTGATTAAAATTCAAATATTTATTTTGAAAAAAAAATTTTTTTTAATAATTATAAGACATGACATTTGTTCAAGCTTTATAAATCTTTTTCCAAAGGCAACAAATTTAATAAAGCAATCTGATTTGATTTAATATACATAATGTATAGCCGTAATTAAAAAACCATCTATTTCATATTTTCCAAAATCTTTGGAAGCTAAAATAATTGTCAGTTTAAACTTAAAAAGAATTAGAATAAATTAAAGCTAAGCAAAATATTTTAAGCGGTTAAGGGTAGGATATTTTGAAACGTAAATTTCCCATTGATTTTTTTTAGACAAGACACTTTTAAGTTTTTTTTCTAAGAACTGCAGATCAAAAAAAAAAAAACATTTTTGGACTTAAAGTTTCTTGAATTGAAATTTTTGACACAAGGTAAACTGACATTTCACTAGTTTTTTTTAACATTCCAACGATTGGTGAACAATTAGTTTGATCAAATCTGTTTTCTTTGCGATCAAAAACATCATTCCAAGTTTTTTTTTGCCTCGCGGAATTTTGGGCGATTTTTTTAAACGCTCAAATTGCGCAAATTGAATCGAGTACTTCAAATTTCTAGGATCATTTAGACATATTCTAACAAATCAAAAATCAAAAAAGAAAAAAATAATCGTCCAAATTGATTGAATTATGCACAAGAACCAGCGAGTAGAAGTTGCCGTTAGGCGTCCGTGTAAGTTTGACATGCGTTGGGTGTTCCAGTGTTAACATAAAACTTCAAATTGTAAAATTTGTTAATCTAATAAAAGTACCCAATAACTTTCTATTAAGTTTACAAAATAATAAAAACGCAAAAAAACACAAAAAGGGTAAATTTTTCAACTATCAATTAATTTTATTTCAACCAATAATTTAATTTTGATTTTTTTGCTTTAAATATATTTGTTTATTAAAAAAAAACACTTTGTTAAAGAAATCTTAAAATGGTTTAATTTTTTAAAATATACATTTAACAGTTTATTTTTAATTATTTTATAAATTAAAAATTGATTCCGGAAAGATTAAGAACTCGGCGATGTCTTTAAATGAGAATTGAAATGTTATTTTTTTTTATTGTGCAAATATTTTTGATGCATGTTTTCCCATCAATCAAAACATCAGAATTTAAAAAAAAGTGGTTAACACTGAATCCAAATACTTGAGAGATTTTGCCTTGAATTTTCCTTGAAAAGCGTTAATTAGTATCATTCATATTTTGTTTAGTTTTGCTGAAACATTACAGAATCTTTTTTTTGTTCTAAGACTGAAGGTAGAGGTAGATTCACCTTTCAATATTTGTCAATATATCAATATTGCCTTGACTTGAAAACGCTCACAAAAATAATGGAGTCAACTCAGTTTTTTTAATTGCTCTCCTAAGGTTTTCAATGGATTTTCACGCATCTTTGTATCTGTAACTTTAATATTATAAAAAATCTGATTTTCAGATGAACAAATATATATATTTAATATTTAAAGCTTTATTTTAACACTGGATCACCCAACGCATGTCAAACAACGCAATTCATTTTATTTATTTAATTTAAGAAAAATAAGTATTTTTTTCATTTTTCAAGAGAGTGCCCATTTATGGAAACACTTGCAGAATTTGAAAAAAATCAGACAAATAATAGTTGAGATATAACCTTTCTGACAAAAACATTGAGAAAAAACTTCTATTGAAAAATGAAAGGTATTTGAAAAAAACATGAAAATACCTTTGTTATTTTGAATTTTAAAATTTCCAAAATCTTAAGTAAAAGAATTTCATATCTTTTCAAATCAACAAAAATTTACATACTTGGGACCTCTTTGAAAAAAAATTGCATTGGTCCTTTATTGCCTTTAACTTTAAAATAATGCGGAGCGAGTTGAGCCGCCGGCGAGAGTGCACGCTCTAGCATAGTTGTCCACGTGTCGTCGCGATTTTTAGTTAATTTGAATACGATTTATTCGGTATTCAGAGTGGAAATTTGTGCAAAAGTGTTCGGATTCTCCGGGAAGTACGTTGTTTTCGCGAAATAAGTGTTTTCAGTTTATAATCTACCGACCGAGTTTGGCTCGGCAATTATTTGGCCACAACTGGAATCTGGGCCGATTGCCTAATGCAGAGTGCAGAAAAATGCTTTGTGAATGTTATTGTGGCAGCTGTTCTAAAGGAAGAGCCAAATTGTTGGAAAATTAATGCAAAGGTGTGATTTTTGTGAAAATTTTGGCAAAATACAATATGGCGGCCATGCCAAGAAAAAAAATTCGATGAAGTGCTAGGAAGAGCGGGAGAGTGTTGGAGAGAGAGAGTGTGAAACAGTGTCATCAAAATGAGCCAGAGAGCATGTCTTTCCCTGCAGAAATTGAAGGGAAAAAAGAGCTGCTCTCAAAAATTTGAGAATTATGTGCGTGTTAGACGGAGAGAGAGAGAGTTTTTAAATAAGTGTGTTTGTGTTGGTGGCTGTGTGGCGCTGACAGCCACAAAGTTTTCAAAACACGAGGTGCTGGTGCTAGTGGAATGGCATTTGAAACGTCTGAAAAAGATGTTTGATTAGGGTTATTTTGATGCTGGCTTCGAGTATGCGAGATGATTAGTGTGCAAGATGTTGCGTCGCTGATCTGCCGATGACGTCACTTCCTTTCCATAAGCTGCACTGCTAAAAAGGGTGGCGCATGCGGGGTGGCAACGATGGATTTGGTTTGCACATAACGAATTCGGTGAGCCCGTTCTGGATCAGTGTTTGTGTTGGTAAATTTATGTAGCATGGATGCGATTGGGTGAATGTGATAGTATGTGTTTTACAAAAGAGCTTTTGACCAAATTTTAACTTAAATTTTGGTTGGATAACAAACAGAGTTTTGTTGCTGTGAAAAGGTTGGCTTCATTTTAAATGAGCGTTAAAAATTGTGCATAGGGTACCCAATTTTTACAGGTCGCGAATTTGCTTATCTTTTAATTTTTTTTAGTTTTGGTTCAATATTTAATTATTTAATAATTCAGTTTTTATCCGTGCTGATAGTTACCAGAGTGAATGCCAATATTTTTATAACTTTTCTAAAAACTGTGTAAGTTTAAATGAAATTGTGTCACTATACAGATGTTGCGTACGAAGTATTTTTCAACAAGTATTTATGGATTGTTTAGTCATGAGGCAGCTAAATGGTTCCTTTTTTTAAGGCTGTTCGCAATTTTCAAACCCGTTGTAGCATTAGCATAAAAACTGAAAGTTGCTGATCTTCAAATCGAGGAAGCATCAATGTGTGTGAGTGAGTGAGTGATTGTGTTGTGTATGTATATTTTTCAGCTAATACTAATTTAATTATTGTATTTATTTGAAGAAAATAATTTAAATATGCTGATTAATCCCATTACACTAAAAATAAATGTTAACTAAGTATGCTTTTTGAATCGGTCGTTTTAATTTAACATCTAAATCCTACACTCAAAATAAAACAAATGAGTAAATAATGAATGTTTACTCCTTATCGCTGTAAGAGTTTAAAATCAAAATATCAATTATGCGTTAAATCATTTACAACCTCGAATTTCGCTTAAACATATAATTATTTAAAGGAAAATATAAACTTCTCTCTACTCTTACAGTTGATATAATGAGTTTAACAACAGACATGTTAAAACTGTGATTAATCAGCATTGCTTTTACCTGAGAAAATGAATGGTTTAGTAATATGACACTCAATTTAATCGTGCACGGCTTCGTCGCGTTGTTTCTGCCGTGGTTTAAAATATAAAAAATATAAATCATGCATTTTTAACACTATACAATCACAAGTATAAGTTTAATAATAAAAAAAAAATAACTCTACTTGATTCGCCCGCAATACCTTTCGGGGTATATCCTAGGGTTCTACCTCTCCTACTAACATTGAGTCCAAAACCTCCCTACAAACATCTATACCACTAAGGTGACGTAGGGTCCCTGCGCACTTTAGATAGGTGTTTACTAACATTCCTTCATTTCCCTGAGGATAGCTTAGACCCGGCGTGGACCCCTTATGCCCTGGGCTGTATTACACACTCATCAAAAGATGAAGACATGGTATCTCCCGTGTTGGATTATTGTTCCGGATGAGGGTCTAACACAACCAGACCAAACAGTGGGATAAGCGTTGTGGAGCCTTCCGGTGGTGGGGCGTCCTCCAAATGCTAATGCTAATGCTAATGCTTAACTTTAAAATAATGCCTTTTAGTAAATTTCTAAAAACTTTACAATAGTTAAGTTTACTATATAATTATTTTGAAAATAAAAACAAAAAAATGCTTTTAAAAGTGCTATGAGAACATCCTAATATTTTTTTAAAATTGCATTTTGTATCATACCGCCATGAATTTTTTTGACTATCTCTTTCATAAAATCAAAAGATGTGTTTTTGATTATCTTAAATTTACTATAATATAGAGGTGGGCAAAACCGCTCATTTTTAGGAGCCGCTCATTTTCTTTCGCTCATTAAAAAAAGCCGCTCTTTTGAACGGCTCTTTCGCTCTTTTTCAAAATTTGGATGACAAGGTTTTTTTTAAAGAATCGTGTGATTTCAAAGGTTATTTCACATTGAACTTTTATAAATTATTTAATAAAACAAATTAAAACTGTAAACGAGAAAATGATTTCTATTCGAACTTCGAAACTTAAATCTAGGATGCTACAAAAAATGTATTTAATTTTGAAATTGCGTTTAGTTCTGCAAGAATTGAACTAATGCTGATATTTAATTTGGAGATAATATTCTGTGAACTCTTTTCCACATTCTGATTTAATCGATAAAATCTATAAACGCTAAAGTTTGATCGAGCAAAAGGGTTTATTTTTTTTCAAAAATCTCTAAACTATTCAGTAATATTTGGTAATATTTTACAATTTTGGTAATATTTTACAAATTATGCAATTTGAAATGCTCAAATTTGTATTCCGGTAATACTTTAATGTACAATCAGTTGCAAAGTGAAAAGTTTTTTCCATACTGTTTAAAAAATCATTTACTTTTGGCATTAATTTTTTTAAGCATTGAAAATTTGCATTTTCAATTCTCAATAACAATTTTAGACCATATTTTTTTGGAAATTCAATAAATTATATTTATAACAAAAATCATGCCATCTTGAGCCGGTTCCAATCCAAAGGCGTGAGTTCGAATCCCGCCTGATTCATTGTCGTTTTTGTTCATATTCAAAGTTCAAATTTCTGATTCCAAATTTCAAAGGTACCGACCGGGATTTGCTCCCTGAACCTTCTGCTTGTGAGGCGGAAGCCGTAACCATTAAGCCACGGAGCCGGATGGGGGTGACATTGGGTCAAATGAAACTAAAATGATGCTCAAATACAGCGATATGGTAAAAACAAGTCATCCAACAGTGTTTCTTGTTCGAGGGAATCGTATTGCTACGCTACAATGTTTGAAGTGGAGATTTTTAAACATTTGAGTAGTTTTCGAGCAATTCTTACAAAAATATTAGAAAAATGATTTTTCGAGAGGTCATTTTTGGCCAAAAACGTACCCCAACTTTAGACATCCCGGGCAGACGGTAATAACAAAGTTCATATCATTTAAATAACAAATTTTGTTAAAAAAACAGAAACTGTTATTGAATATTCTTGTAAATAAATTTTGGAAGAAAAAATAATAACAGTTTCTGTTATTTTAACAAACAATGTTATTGGGATGATATTCAATTGGAAATGTTGAATAAGATAATAATAACAGTATACGTTATGTTTTCCCATTTAATCCCATAATAACAGGAATTGTTATTGGCTTGATATTCCAATATTGAATATTCTTGTAAATAAATTTTGGAAGAAAAAATAATAACAGTTTCTGTTATTTTAACAAACAATGTTATTGGGATGATATTAAATTGGAAATGTGAAATAAGATGATAATAACAGTTTATGTTATGTTTTTCCATTCTATTGTATAATAACAGGAACTGTTATTGGTTTGATATTCCATTGGGAGTGAGGAATAAGACGATAATAACAGTTTAAGTTATTGCGCGTATTCCCGAAAAAGACACGCGGCAAACCAGCCTCGGAACGACGCGCCACACTTTCGGCAAATGCGCGCTGTGAAATCCCATACTGCGCGTTTTGTTTTTGTTGATCTTCTTCTTCAAATCGCCTGGTATTGTTGCCAGGAATGTTTTTTATTGCACCAAAAGTGCAGAAAATCGCTGGCAACCATGTTTACGTCACATTCTGAAATGCCGCACGGCGTATACCTTTGAGAGAAACGGACAATATGTTTTCCATGCCCGAACAGGAGGTCAAAACAAAACCGTAACAAAAAAAAAATAAAAAAAATAGTTTTTTGTAACCAAGGGGTTGGACAGTGAGCAACCGAGTGACTCAATTTCTCAAAATGACTCAATGTTACTCAAAGTTACTCAATTTTTCTCCTGAATTATGGTTACGGAATTTTCGAATGTTGTTGTTTTGACAGATGGCTGCATTTACAGAAAAAAGTGGTGCTGAAGCATGCTGAAGGTACAGAAGGTAAATCAACTAATTGAGAAAAGATTCCAGAGATTATCACCGGTGCGGACAATCTCGGTTTGCATCCGGTCGTTCAATGGCATCCAGTTGGCCGCCAGTTCCCCAGTTCCATCGGTTAATCCACTACTCTTCAGTCGACTTTTCAAGCAGATTGTTCAGCAAGATTTTCCCTTTGTTCATTCGATTTTTCAGAAACGCCCAGGAAGCAGCCACTTCCTGTTGGACACAGACCACGGGAAACAGCATGTTCAACTCCTGGAACTGCTTGGCCTGCTAACTTCATCTTCAGTATTCCCCGTGTCCGTGTCGTCTTGGTCGCTTCCGTTGGAACGGTCCCTACTACAGGTTCTTCACCATTCTCACCTGCAGCGGATTTTTAGTGTGGCTGATATCGGCCTCTGTTGCAACGTTAGAAGTTTAAGGTCGTGTCAAAGTCAGAGGGTACAGGAGTACCGGGAGAAAACTTCACTTCTGCAGGAACGTGCAACAAACAGTTCGAGCTGCCATCGTCGATGGATTGGAGGACCTAATTACAACCACAGTGAAGACATCTTCGGGCAAAATTGTAATTTTGGAATTAAAACTACTTTTCGGGAAATTCAAGTCATTTTATTGTTACGCTACCTTCGATAAGGTCTAGGATAAGGTACAAATTGAATCTTGAATTCAACGGAGTCTTCACCATTTGTCGCCAAATGTCCAAACTTTCATCATGCGCTTCCGAACCCGTTGCTATTCCAGAGAACTGTCTTGCCCTGGCCACGATCTGAGTTCCGTCCATCCGCGTTCCTGTTTCGCGACCAACTACTCCCATATCAGGTTGTTCCGGCGGTCGCCATTTTGCACGTTCACCCGGGTGTTGAACACGATCACCGGCCACAGGTGCGTCAAGGGGCGTTCAAGGGCACAGGTGAGATTGAGGGTGGATGTGTTTAAGTCGGTGGCACTGTACGGACGAACCGTTGGGATGAACGCTGGCGACGGTTCGAGTGATGGTTTTGCGTGCGGCACTTCGTCCTCGTACCTTTCGGGATCCACTGCAAGTGTTGGCAGTTTCAAAAACGGGAGCAGTTCATCCACACCAGACAAGCCTTGGCCAGTCCGAGCTCTAACGGCAGACAGGACAGGGCTCCTGCTCTGCGGAATCATCTCCATTATTTAATTCAACACCTCGAGGTCCGGCCCGTTCCGCTTTTTTGCACTCGCTTGACCGTAATCGCCAACGCCACCTGAAAAAACTTCTATATTTAACACAGTTCTTTGAATGTCGCTTTTCTCCCCAAATAACCTACCTCACGGCACGGAATCGACACTAAAACCATGAGTTTATTTCGTCGAATTTGTGAGTTGTGGAAAAAATTCCGCTCCCGCTGTTTTTGTGTTTTGCGAATTGACAGTGTCAGCGTTCAAATGTCAATGTCAAAATTCGTTACGTCGTTCATGAAGATCAAGGTGATGATTGAGAAGTTCTGAGTAATTTGAGTGGCTCAATTTAACGCAATGTTATTCAAAATTTCTCAAAATCACTCACTGTCCTACCCCTTGTTTGTAACACAATAATTACTGAATCGGTTTAATTTGGAAAAACAAAATTGGGAAGTATCAATTTTTTTAATGTTATTTGAAATCATAATTATATTTTGTTATTTTTTTTATATTCATGGACTTAGCAAAATTTAGATACATGCCAAATAGCAAAATAAGTGAAAAGCTAAAATTTGTACGACTACCAATTGTAGTAATTTTACTTAAGAAGCTAAATTGAATTGAAATGTATAAAATCATTTGGAGATCCTATATCAAAATTGCGAGATTCCTACTTGAAACTAGGTGTCCGTACACAGAAAAAAATATGTGAATTTACTCGACACGGAAAAAATTAATCACATGTAAACTCAGTTGATGTAAACTTGAGATTCGACGTAAACGGTTGAATCACACGTAAAATCATGATTTTAAGTATAATTTGTTGCAAATTTACATCAAATTGCATTTAAATTTAAATGTTTAATGACGTGCAAAAATGTTACATCATAAATGATGTAACATTCGGAAATATTTTTTTGTGTGTAGGCTTGCAACGTTGAGGCAATACAAAACTCTTTGTACACCTATGCTCCCATCCACCGCGGGATTCACAAACTGTGTAAAACCTCTATAATAAAAACAAACAAACAACCGCGGGATTCGAACTGACGACCTTTGGGTTGTGATTCCGACTGGCAACTAGCAACGCAACTGAAGCTCGAGCACTCGCTTGGCCACCACACTTCAATGAGTCAATTTTATCGCCAGCCTATAGCCGGATGGATAATCGAGTGTTGTGAATCTTTTACTTCACAAAATAATTGAGGTTCTTCAGCAGCTTGGCGCGATGCTGATGTTTCGATCACCGAACGTCACGCCCTGCAACTTGGCCAACAGTGCACCTTTGATGCCGGATGATCAACTTCTAGCAGTCGTAGGATTGTGGCTCACATCTCCAGTGTCATCCACCACCCAAGCCCAGCGACGATGATCCGATGTTGGCATGCAACGAATCGGCCACAACTGAAAAAAAAAAAACAAATTTGATCAGATTTTTTGTTTACCCTTCTTCAAACCCCCTGCAGCAATCAACACAAAAAGGTTTTTTGTACCGCAACTCCGTCTGAGCGGAACTTTACCTTTTGGCTGCGAATCTGCACCACGGATGTCCAAGATCCTACGAAGCACAATTCACTGGCGATGGCAGGCATTGATGACTGATGTGTGAGACAAAACTAGCACACATTTCACGAAAAAAATTGGCTCAGGGAGCTGATGATGGATTGTTTGCAGCTTGCGTGCGCGAATGTCGCGAAGGTCGCGAATGTCGACTTCCCTCCTGAGACTGGGTCGTCTTTTCAAAACAAGCAGGGTTGCCAGATTAAAAAATAAGTCAGTACATCTGTATCGAAAACCCAAAAATCTATATTGAAATTTAACGCAATGTGTAACAACAAAAATCAAGAAAACATTGTAAATGAGCCAAAGCTGAGGTGCTAACAAAGAGTCTATCCTGCTCGTTTTAATGAAAAAATCCAATGATGTAAGCAGAGGACAAACTGTTTTTATACAATTCGGGTTGGTTAATTCAATGCTAAAGTAGTGATGATATACTGAGAATAGAATGATGATTGAAATAGGCATATTTCCCATATTAAGATTCTAAGAGAATTCAGAAGTTAAGCATTCATACATGCGAATACCCAATTTTACGTCTTCTTCGTAATTACTCTGATGTTCTATTCTAAAATGTGTAAAATTTCCAGTCACAGGGGTTTTCATAGGACCTTTTGAAAAAACAAACGAGAATTATTCTGAGCATGAGCATGAGCATGAGCATGAGCATGGTTGACTGCCAATGAGCTGCTACTCCGTTATTGACGGATCAGCTGAAGTTACACAATGAACCAACAGATGAGTAGTGGGAGCTAATCATCCTCACTGTATAACCCCTGAAGATCTCTGCTTTAAGTCAATACCGGCGCCCCCAAGGAGATGCAGTTCAACAAAGGTAGGAATGTTAGTCCGATAGTTGAAGTTGCAGACTCATCAGACACAGAGTTTGTCGCTCTATACCTGTTGACACCGCATGAGACCGTTGAATCCACAGCATCTCCTACAAGCATCACGGGAAGTGGGGAATTGTGTTAGTAGGGGAAGGAAAGGAAGGTCAGGATTCATCTTGGTAGATGATATGACCAGAAAGTGAAACATAATCGTTGCCTTCCGAGCTACGACGCTATAAGAAGGACTTTTCACATCTTACCGCCGGCGTGCCATCCGAGCAACGATGCTATGGGAAGGACTTTCAAAATTAAATGTTATTGTATTTATCGATTTATTCGGCGACGTGCAATTTTAAATAGATCAGGGAAACATAATCGTTGCCTTCCGAGCTACGACGCTATGAGAAGGACTTATCAATTCCTCAATCGCGATTTTTCACTTCTACCGCCGTCGTGCCATCCGAGCAACGATGCTATGGGAAGGGCTTCCAAAACTAAATGAAAGTGAATATACACACGACGACGTGAATCCCTTTTTCAATGAAATCCAGAAATCTCCACCACTTTCTCGCGGATTCTCGCGCGCGACGTCAGACATCGATCCCCCCGACGAACACCACACGACTAATGGCCCAACTTCCAAGGCCTTGACGCGAACTTCTTTTCAATGGTTCCAGAATCTTCCACCACTTTCTCGCGGATTCTCGCGCGCGACATCACACACCGATCCCCCCGACGAACACCACACGACTCAAACGAGAATTATTCTGTTAAAAGAAAAACGTCAAAATCCGTCATCTCGGTTTTCCAAGCAGTCAGCAGCAGCAGCAGGTCTGAGTTTAATTTTGGTAAGAGTAATTCTAGAAAACTTAAGTAAAATTTAATTGTAATTATGTAATTCTCCAGCGAGATATTCAAATCGGCAATTCTCGCGAGTTGCACCGTTCGTGGCCAAGTGGAAGATTCCTTAGGAGTACGTCGGATCAGCCCCGCAGGAGGAAACCGGCTGCCAGCGGTACGAATTCCTGGTCTACAAGCGGGAAGCAGACATTTAACGAGCCAGAGTTGACAAATTGCAGCCAAGACAAATAGGCGGATTTGCATGGCCAAGTTAACGGAAAACAACCTGGGTAAGCCCTTTGCCGGTAGCTTTCTTGTACAGGACCCTCGGATCTTAGACTTTAAGGTTCTTGAAGTTTATTTATAAATAATTACTTGCAAGTTGTGAAATTGTGAAATAGTTTGAGTGTAACCAGATTTCATACTTACTTAAGAGGTTCTGGAAAATGTTGAAAGTCTCACAGTAGTATTATCTTTGAGTCAACTGTGCTGGATGAAGTCCAGAATTCAATCCAACAAAATAAGCCGACTACGGCGACTTCGACTCCGACTCCAGCTATTCTACTTCGACTACGACTCCGGGACGTCGAATAGACCCGACACCGGCTCGGACTCCACAACTCTGGTTCAGCACGAGTTCCATTGGCCACTTAACTGTTCTTTAGTTGATCTCTTAAAATCGACGCTCCCAGTTTTGCAACTAATCATAACAACAACTACCTGGTGCTAACATTCATTGTTTGTGTGTTTTGCACTCATATTTTCAACATAAACAACAAACTTGAGCTTCAAACTTTTGCTTGACTTGCCTCCAAACACTAGCGAACTTATTTGATTGTTTTGTTTTCAGCTGTCATCCGCAGCTGCAATCTTACAAATGAAATTCACATGATTTTTTACATTTCAGTACAAAAAAAAATCGCATTGAATTTATATTTTACATGCTTTTTAGGATTGCATTTTTCCCAAAACCGGCGAACATAAATTCATTTACATGAGAATTGATCATTAAGTAGGATTTGATTTTACATAACGGCTCTTTAAATGACATTCAACCGTTTACAATGAGTTTCAATTTTAAAAGAAGCATATTTACATATGAAACACGGTTTACATGCCCGGTAAATTTACACTTTTTTTCTGTGTAGTGGTGACTAGTGTAAACTGCTTTTACCCGGTGCATTTTGCCCCATGTTGTGGTGCATTTTGCCCCGTTGTTGTAGTGCATTTTGCCCCAAAGTTGGGGTGCATATTACCCCGCATGGTTGTTTGAAATGAATCAAAAATGTTTTTAGAAATTTGATATTTTCGAACAATTTTGAGGTTTTTTAAGACTTTTTTCACATGCATAGTTTTGAAGTCAACGTTTGGTAGAAATACATTTGATATATATATATATATAGAAGATTACTCAACTAAAGAGGTAATATTCAACCTACCAAATTTTCAACATTACAAAATTCAACTTTTTTCTGTGTAGCTGGGGACAAAGTGAATGAGCCCTGGAGTCCTCACAATAGGGAAGGTCGCAACGGACGTTCCTTGAGCTGCTCTCTGGGTAACTGCATGCGACTGAAGTAGCGAACTCTCCATCCCTTTTTTGCAACTGTGTTCTCGGGTCTAGCTTTGGTGTTCTCTCACTGAGGTAGTTTATGATCGGCTCACCTCTCACAAAAGTCTCTCTCCGGGTCTTAACGCAATCGGTCCAAAACAGGTTGAGTTACCGTGCTGAATACTACAGAAGTGTTTTACCGAAGAGTGCAAGAGTGTTTGACTAAACGGATTTTATTGAAAATGTAAATAAATAACATTTAACATTCAAACAAATAAATAAATAATTTTGCAAAATAGGCCAACTGCTACAAAATATGCATTTACATCACTTTTGAAGTTATTTTGTAATGCGATTTTCGGAGTCGATGGCTACAATTGATTCACAAAACTACGCATATCTCGTTCGAATCTCATAGGTCGTTGAACCGGAATGCTTGTTCTTTCACTCGCTGCAATTGCATTTTCCGCCATTCAAAATAAGAGTTAGTAGAATTAATCAATAATTAATGTTAAAGTACTTAACACGGCACGCGTTACGGTTATTGAATTTAACACTTGCGAATTCTCGACTTATTTATTTTCTAGACTATTTTGTATGTATAACCTCATCTTTGCGTTAACTAAAAAATGAATCGTTTTGGATTAAATGATGATTTTTTAGGCGCATGGATCATATGTTTCCACAGCCGGCTGTCTAAGATTAGATCTCAAACAAATATTCGCGCCGGGATAAAAATATAAAATACACTGAAATAATAATAACACGCCCTCGGCAGCAGCATCCGACTGCTTGCTTTGAGAATAAATTTTCAACCCTGTTAAAATAATAAAACCCCACTTAATCTAACCGGGAGTTGTCTCAACAGCAGCATCCGATTGCTTGCCTTGAGAATAAAAATGTAACAGTTAACTTCATTTATGCCAATGGTCGTATCGCTTGCATAGGGCGAATCCCAGACTATTACCCATCACAACTACCAACTCCACGCGTCACTTACGCATCCTTGTTGTTTAAATTCGATTAAATTTGATCACACGGTCAGTTTGATCGAGTTCCACAATAAGGTTGTGAAAAAAGCGCGCGGTTTCGCTACCTTTTTCTAAGTAAGTTCAGCATCAACACTTCCCGTGCTCCTAATCCTTATTCCTCTCCCGGTGTATGGTGGAGATGGGAGCGGCCAGCAATGGATGGCTTTCATGGTGCTACATGTCCTGTACTGGTAGAATTGGTTTTAATTCCCTCTAATCAATTCCTAAGCAACCTGGGCTGGACAATTATCACACATACATGACGAAATCCAGTCTGCAACCCGCTAAGATCACCATCTCCATGCGAATGCGATTTTCGGAGTCGATGGTGTAGTGGTAGCGTGGTTGAGCGAACAATTTCAGTTTTGATTTGATTTTGCCTCCTCACTGAGGTAAGTCTACACAGAAAAAAAAGTTGAATTTTGGAATGTTGAAAATTTGGTAGGTTGAATATTACCTCTATTTTTTGAGTAATATTTCATAAAAATGTGTAAAAATGTGAACCTGATGAATATTCATAATTTTTTGGGGTAAAATTAATCATTTTTTTTCCACAAAATCTGTCACCATTTCCTGATAAATATTACCATCATTTTTTTCCTGTGTATAATCCTGCTCTAAAAATGCTCTTTTCACATAAAGCTCGTAGACGTAGACCCACCTTCATGTATACCTATCGATTCAGAATTGGCGGACACCGGAGGAGAGCGCAATTCGGGGGAGCGTTATTTCGGGGTTTGAGCGCAAACGGGGGGAGCGTTATTTCGGGGCTTGAGCGCAAATCTGGGGAGCTTTATTGCGGGGTTTTGGCGTAAAATGGGGTTTTCTTTTTGAATGTACTTTATTAACATATAAATGAAATATTTATATAAGGGGTCATCCACAAAACACGGGTAAGGGACCATCCACAAATCTGGGTAACCAAGAACTCCTGAAAGTCATGCCCTAGATATCTACTTGATCCACGGGGGTCTATATGGGTGAACTAACCATTTGTATAGCTTCAGGTAGCTTCAGTGAACCACGATGGATACCCTTCGCCTTGTTGGATTGTTATGGGTCCTCCAGGAACTCCTGGGTGGTTAATGTATCCATATAGACCCCCGTTGATCTGGTAGATCATTAGGTCATAACTCCCGGGAGTTTCTGGAGGACCCATAACAATCCAACATGGTGAAGGGTATCCATCATGGTTCACTGAAGCTACCTGTAGCTATACCGATGGTTATTACACCCATATAGACACCCGTTGATCAGGTAGATCATCAGGTCATAACTCCCGGGAGTCCCTAGAGGACTCATAACAATCCAACATGGCGAAGGGTATCCATCGTGGTTCACTGGAGTTACCGGAAGCTATTTCGATGGTTAATATACCAATATAGACCCCCCGATGATCAGGTAGCAGGGCTGTATCTAGGGGGGTGTTATGGGTATTCAACACTCCCCAAGGAAAAAATGGCTTACATTCAAAACGCCCCGACAAAGACACGGGCCGAAGGGCCGCCATTTTTTATGATTATCAAAGTTAGACACCCAGGGAAAAAAATTCACTCTCACTAGATACGCCATCATATCAATATAATCTTTGATCATTGACGCCAAGTGAAAAACTCAACTCTCACTAAATACGCCTTAATAAAAATAAAAACATTGAACGTTGACGCCTAGAGAAAAACTAAACTCTCCTAAATACGTCCTCATTTTTATTAAAATGTGATCGTTGATGCCCTGCCCATAGAAAAACTCAATTCTTACTAGAAATGCCCTCACAAAAAAAAAAAAATTTAAAATAAACATTGATCGTCGACGACTAGAGAATAACTTATTTCTCACTAAATACGCCTTTAAAAAAAAACATTTAAAAAATCGTTGAAGCCAAGATATTTACTTAACGCTCACTAAATACGCCCTCCTAAACATTTTTTTTATCGATGACGCCAATCAATCCTCACTAGATACACCTTAACAAAAAAAAAATACTTTCATCGTTGACGTCAAGAGAAAAACTTAATTTTCACTTAAGGGGTTACATACATGTAAATCGACAAAAATGTAAGAGGTTGGTTTGGGCACACACTTAAACTTTTTTTTTAAATTATGTTTTGAGGGCATTAAAATACATATTTTCAACTATTATCAAAATAAATTCGAAGTTATTTGGTTGTATCATTGCCGAGGTATAGCCATTTTAAGTTAGCAGTTTCAAAAAACGGGTGCCACGATATCTCCACACTGCTTTGACTAAATCGGCTCAAAATTTTGGTGAAGCCTCATTAAAACGGTTCTGTGTGCATGACGAAGCCCGATTTTCAAAAAATTTGTTTGAAAAAAAGAAAAAAAGATTTTTGTGTTTTTCATTTAAAAAATCGCCAGTTTTAGGTTTTTGTATTTTTTAAAAAAGCAAAATTTCAAAATCGGGCTTCGTCGTGCACACGAAATATGTCTTCACCCCAAATTTCAGGCAATTTGGTCCAACCCATCTCGAGATATCGTGGCACCCGTAAATCAACTCGGTGTTCAGAGAACGACTGGACAACGCGTACCATAGGTACTACAAGTACCGTAGGTATAAAATAGACCCACCAAGTGGTCCTTTAGCCTCTTGTTCAGTAACTCCGATACCCTGGCCTCCCCGCGGCGCTGGCCGGGATACTAGTAACCATTGGAGAGATCGGGTAACCAACCCCCGGTGAAAACTTTGGTAGTATGCTGACAGGGTAAGGGGGGCTCCACCCTCTTCGGAGGGTGTAGCTGTACCGTTAGGCTTCGAGACAAAAGCCTCCATTACGGTGTCGAGAGAAAACTGCAGTTGGGTCCCGGAAGCTGGAAGGTGGCAGCCCCACCCCGAGACTAGGTATTCGCAGCCCTGGTTAGGCGGCATACCGAAGCGAAACACCAACTCAGAAAAACAAAAGAAGAAATTCAGGACGGATAAATCGGCATCAGACCAGGCGATGTAAAAAGGACAACGATTGGAAACTCGGTACTTGGAACGTTCGAACTCTCCAAGATTCTGCACGTGCTGGCCTTCTTGCCCGGGAGCTGCACAAGCTGAACGTGCATGTGGCCGCCATCCAGGAAGTTCGATGGCCCGGTCATGGAGGTTCACGGCGGTGGACCCCATCGCCAACACCTCTTTCAAGTACCACATCTACTACAGTGGCGGCGAAAAGGCGATGCACGGAGTCGGGTTCGTAGTGATTGGGGATCAGAAGAACCGAGTCATCAAGTGGAAGGTGGTGAATGACCGGATCTGCGTGTTGAGAATGAAGGGCAAATTCTTCAACTACAGCCTGATCAACATCTACGCGCCGACGAATGATAAGCCCGATGACGATAAAGACGCTTTCTACGAGCGTCTCGACAAGACTTATGGAGAGTGCCCAAGACACGACGTGAAGATAGTCATCGGAGACGCAAACGCGCAGGTCGGAAGGGAAGCCTTCTTCCATCCTGTCATCGGCAAGGAGAGCCTTCATCCTCGCACGAATGACAATGGCCTACGTTTGGTCAATTTCGCCGCAGCCAGAGGAATGTCTATCTGTAGCACCTTCTTTGCGCGCATGAACGTTCGGAAGCACACCTGGCGCCACCCGAATGGCGAATCGTGCACACAAATCGATCACGTTTTGGTGGATGGTCGACACTTCTCGGACGTGATGGACGTCCGATCGTACAGAGGACCGAACATCGACTCTGATCACTTCCTGGTAGCGTGCAAGATCTGAGCTAGGCTGTCGAACGTGTTGACCTCGTGGACTGCGAGGATAGCGCGGTTGAACGTCCAGCGCCTCGCGAGCAGCGACGTTGCTGCAGAGTACTGTCGGAAGCTCGACGAGCGGATCAACGAGGACGCGCCTACGGGTAACCTGGACGAGCAATGGGGAGCCTTCCAGAGCATCGTCAACGCAACGGCTACCGAAGTGATCGGCACGACCAGAGGACGCAAACCCAAAGGGTGGTTCGATGCGGAGTGCCAGCGAGTGACGGACGAGAAGAACGAGGCCGGGAAACGTATGCTGGTTAAGGGTACGCGCTGAAACTGTGAGCTGCGACGAGCTGAGAAACGAACCCACCGCCGAAAAGAACGGGAGTACGACGAGAGAGTACTTGCCGAAGCTCAAGCACAGTACAACGCGAACGATAAGCGGAGGTTTTATGCAACTGTCAACGGTGTAAGAAAGAAAGCGACGCCTTCCCCTGTTATGTGCAACGACAGGGAAGGTAACATGTTGACAGATAAGACAGCGGTAGCGGCCAGGTGGAAGGAGCACTTCCAACAGCTGTTGAACGGTGAGACACGAGAGGGAATCGTCGAGGACAGGATGAACGTTGAGGATGATGGAATAGCTGTGGACCCGCCTACGTTGGAGGACGTGGAAAAAGCCGTAAAGGAGCTCAAGAACGCGAAATCCGCGGGAAAGGACGGACTTCCGGCCAAACTTTTCAAGCACGGAAGCGCGCGGATGATCGAGATTCTGCATCAAATCGTCCAGCGAATTTGGTGCGAAGAACAGCTTCCGACCGACTGGTTAGACGGGCTCATCACCCCAATCTACAAGAAAGGGCAAAGACTCGATTGTGCCAACTATCGAGGCATCACAATCCTCAACTCAGCGTACAAAGTACTATCCCGAATCCTGTGGAGCTAACTGAGACCGTTGACCGAGACCTTTGTCGGCGAATACCAGTGCGGTTTTCGAGCGGGTCGGTCAACGACGGACCAGATGTTCACTCTGCGACAAATCCTCGACAAGTTCCGGGAGTACAACCTGCAAACACATCGACTTCAAGGCGGCCTACGATTCAGTCAAAAGAAACGAACTTTGGAAAATTATGCTAGAACACGGCTTTCCGGCGAAGCTAATTAGACTGATTCGTGCAACGCTCGACGGATCAAAATCAAGCGTGCGAATAGCTAACGAGACATCTGAAGCTTTCGTTACGTTGGATGGATTGAAGCAGGGTGATGCTCTCTCGAACTTACTGTTCATCAGCGTTGGAAGGTGCTGCTCGAAGGGCAGGCGTGCAAAGAAACGGAACACTCATCACTAAATCGCACATGCTGCTTGGATACGCTGACGACATCGACATCATTGGTATTGATCGTCGTTCAGTGGAGGAGGCGTTCGTCCCTTTCAAGCGGGAAGCTGCGAAGATCGGACTGACCATCAACACTGCCAAGACCAAGTATCTGGTTGCTGGCAGAGCGCGTGGCAGTGCAGGTGATGGTGTTTCGGAGGTGGAAATAGATGGAGAAAGATATGAGATGGTGGATGAATTTGTATATCTTGGTACACTTGTGACGTGCGACAACGATGTGAGCTGAGCAGTTCTCTAGAATTTCGGTCATTCGATTTTTTTTGTATTTTTTAATCCGGCTGAAACTTTTTTGGTGCCTTCGGTATGCCCAAAGAAGCCATTTTGCATCATTAGTTCGTCCATATAATTTTCCATACAAATTTGGCAACTGTCCATACAAAAATGATGCATGAAAATTCAAAAAACTGTATTTTTTGAAGGAATTTTTTGATCGATTTGGTGTCTTCGGCAAAGTTGTAGGTATGGATACGGACTACACTGGAAAAAAATGATACACGGTAAAAAAAATTTGGTGATTTTTATTTAACTTTTATCACTAAAACTTGATTTGCAAAAACACTATTTTTAATTTTTTTATTTTTGATATGTTTTAGAGGACATAAAATGCCAACTTTCAGAAATTTCAGGTTGTGCAAAATCATTGAGCGAGATATGAATTTTTGAATCAATACTGATTTTTTCAAAAAATCGAAATATTGGTCGCAAAAATTTTTCAACTTCATTTTTCGATGTAAAATCAAATTTGCAATCAAAAAGTACTTTAGTGAAATTTTGATAAAGTGCACCGTTTTCATGTTAAATCCATTTTTAGGTGACTTTTACGAAAATAGTCGCAGTTTATCATTTTTTTAAATAAGTGCACATGTTTGCCCTCTTTTGAAAAAAAATATTTTTGAAAAGCTGAGAAAATTCTCTTTATTTTGCTTCTTCGGACTTTGGTGATACGACCCTGCTGAGATATTGCAATGCAAAGGTTTAAAAACAGGAAAATTTATGTTTTCTAAGTCTCACCCAAACAGCCCACCATTTTTGAATGTCGATATCTCAGCAACTAATAGTCCGATTTTCAATGTTAAAATATGAAACATTTGTAAAAATTTTCCGATCTTTTCGAAAACAATATTTTCAAAAATTTCAAATCAAGACTAACATTTCAAAAGGACTAAACATTCAATATTACGCCCTTTCAAAATGTTAGTCTTGATTTGAAAATTTTGAAAATATTGTTTTCGAAAAGATCGGAAAATTTTACAAATGTTTCATATATCAACATTGAAAATCGGACTATTAGTTGCTGAGATATCGACATTGAAAAATTGTGGGCTGTTTGGGTGAGACTTAGAAAACATAAATTTTCCTGTTTTTAAACCTTTGCATTGCAATATCTCAGCAACTAAAGGTCGTATCAACAAAGTCCGAAGAAGCAAAATATAGAAAATTTTCTCAGCTTTTCAAAAATATTTTTTTCAAAAGTGGGCAAACATGTGCACTAATTTAAAAATGAAAACTGTGACTATTTTCAAAAAAGTCACCTAAAAATGGATTTAACATGAAAACGGTGCACTTTATCAAAATTTCACTAAAGTACTTTTTGATTGCAAATTTGATTTTACATCGAAAAATGAAGTTGAAACATTTTTGCGACCAATATTTCGATTTTTTAAAAAATCAGTATTGATTAAAAAATTCATAACTCGCTCAATGATTTTTTGCACAACCTCGAAATTTCTGAAAAGTTGGCATTTTATGTCCTCTAAAACATATAAAAAAAATAAAAAATAGTGTTTTTTTGCAAATCAAGTTTTAGTGATAAAAAGTTAAATAAAAAAATCACCAAATTTTTTTTACCGTGTATCATTTTTTTCCAGTGTAGTCCGTATCCATACCTACAACTTTGCCGAAGACACCAAATCGATCAAAAAATTCCTTCAAAAGATACAGTTTTTTGAATTTTCATGCATCATTTTTGTATGGACAGTTGCCAAATTTGTATGGAAAATTATATGGACTAACTAATGATGCAAAATGGCTTCTTTGGTCATACCGAAGGCACCAAAAGTTTCAGCCGGATTAAAAAATACAAAAATTAAAATTGAAGAAAAAAGACAGATTTTGTAGAGAATTGCTCAGCTGCGAAGTGAAACGGCGGATTAGTGCTGCAAACAGGGCCTTCTACGGTCTTCGTAGCCAGCTAAGGTTCCGCAGCCTAAGGACGCCTACGAAAATCACGCTGTCGTGGACGCTAAAGGAGGCCAGAGAGCACTTGGGGTCTTCAAGCGGAGAATCCTGCGTTCTATCTTCGGCGGCAAGCAAGTAGGAGACCGGTGGCGCAGGCGCATGAACTTCGAGCTGTACCAAGACTATAAACATGCTGATATCGTAAAAGTCATCAAGTACGACAGGCTAAAGTGGGCTGGACATGTAGCCAGAATGTCGTACGAGCGAGCGGCTAAAACGATATTCAGCAGCGAACCTGGACGGGGTCGTCGGCTTCGTGGAAGGCCTCGTACGAGTTGGCTGTGTGCAGTCGACGAAGATGCAAGAGCGGCCAACATTGTGGGCGACTGGAGACGAGCGGCCCAAGATCGAGCATCCTGGAAATCTTCGATTAGTTCAGCGTTGGGTCGATAGACCTGTTGCTGATAAAGTAAAGTAAAGTAAGTAAGTAGTTCAGAGAAAAACTCTCACAAAGTTCGACAGTTCGCTTTGCGCATGGCAAAGTTTTGAACGTAAATCGTCTCTTACTCAGTTTAATCATTAAATATCTTCATGAAACTTTCTGGAGTGATTGAAAATCATCTTTTAAGTAGATTTATTAAATTTTCTGAAATATGAAATTTTTCATTTTCTACATGTATGTAACCCCTTAATACGCCCTTATTAAAATATTTAAAATAAATCATTGACGCCAAGAGAAAAACTTAGCTCTCACTAAACATGCCCTTATAAAATATTAAAAAAGTGTCTTTGATGGCCACAGAAAAACTCAACTCTCGTTAAATACGCCCTCCAAAAATTTTTTTTTATCATTGACGCTTTTATAAAACTAAACTCTCGCCCTCAGAAAAATATTTTCCAAAGATACTTTGATCGTTGACGCCCTGAAAAACTTCACTCTCACTAAATACGATCTCATAAAAAAATATCATAAATTGAATCTGTTGACTATATACTAGCGTGGTTCACGTTTCTATGAAAAAGACAAAAGTTGTTATTTTGTCTTGCATCAACCGGAATTTCGTTCTTTTATGTCCCCAGAAGCACTCCTGAAAATTTGAGCCCATTTGGTAAGGTCTAGGAGCTCCAGTTTTAATTTGAAATTTATATGGGATTTTGATTTATTTTCCATGGGAAACTATCTTTTTTTACATTGTATTAGGATTTTTTTATATAAATCGATGAAATGACTTGATTCTTATAGTAGGAGATAGGTTTTGAACTGGGGAACAACTTTGTAGAACATACCAACATGCTAGGAAGTGACCCTTTAAAGATACAGATACTTTTAGATGGTGGCTTTTGAAGGGGCTTTACTTTAGTATCAGTAACTTTAAAGGGTCACTTCCTAGCATGTTGGTATGTTCTACAAAGTTATATAAATATAAATTTATATATAAATATATAAATTTCAAATTAAAACTGGAGCTTCTAGACCTTACCAAATGGGCTCAAATTTTCAGGAGTGCTTCTGGGGACATAAAAGAACGAAATTCCGGTTGATGCAAGACAAAATAACAACTTTTGTCTTTTTCATAGAAACGTGAACCACGCTACTATATACCCCCTTCCTATCACACACATACACCCCTAACGCCTTATGGGGGGAAAAATAGGGACCCTAAATAGGGAGACTGGTCGAAGTGAATTTGACGTACCCAAACAGACACGAGTTTGACGTATCCAAACGAGCATTTGCCTTTACGCCCAGTAAAACTTGTCAGTGTTGCCAAGCTCAAAACATACGTTGCCAGATCGATTTAGCAATGTTCGACCAGTCTCCCTATTTAGGGTCTCTAGGGAAAAACACCCCCATTGAAGAATCCTGGATACGGCCCTGTCAGGTAGATATCTAGGGCATGAATTCCGGGAGTTCTTGGATACCCAGATTTGTGGATGGACCCTTATCCGTGTTTTGTGGATGATCTCTTATACAAATGTTTCATTTATATGTAAATAAAGTACATTCAAAAAGAAAACCCCATTTTACGCCAAAACCCTGCAATAACGCTCCTCCGATTTGTGTCAATTAGAGCGGTAAATGGGGGGAGCGTTATTTCGGGGTTTGAGCGCAATTCGGGGGGCGCAAAACGGGGGAGGCACAATTGGGGGGAGCGTATTTAGGGGATTTAGTGTACACAGCTAAAAAAGTAGTAATCCAGCTGCGTGTAGAAGGCTTGGGTGTAAAATAAATATTGCATTATTTTATGCAATTTTATGTGGTTTTACACCCTGAAATATGTAGCCCATCAATATGAAAAACCTACTTGACCGAAATGTCAAGCTCATATATGCGTTTATCCTTAAAGCTTTTCATTGGTCTGATGGCCGAGTGGGCTAAGGCGCCAATCCTTACTGTTGGTGCTGGGTTTGAATCCCGTCGGTTGCAACTTTTTTTTGTGTTTGCAAAAAATGTACATGCAGTGTGTAATATTAAGTGTTTATTTTGACGAAGGTGATGTGCATGCTTTTGCATGCGATTTTACACGGATAGAAATCCTGTCCGGGAAATCGACAACATTGTTCTCGATTCGTTCTGAAATTCGTTTCAGAATGTTGTCGACCAGTCGTCCGGTAACATTTGCATCAAAATCGAGAACAATGTTGTTGATTTTGAGTCGTCACGGTTGGTGACGCCTGGCAAAACAGAAAGCACGCAGCCATCCCGAACGATTTATTCGGTTTTTGAATTGACCGTTGGATTTGGTTTTTGAATTGACCGTTGGATATTTCTTTTGGTTCAGTAAAACAGTTGATTCGTTTTTTTTTATTTATTGAGGCAAAAAATACATCATTAATTAAAAAACTACTATTTGTGTGTGTGTTTGTGTGTGTGTGTGTGTGTGTTTGGAATATGGGAATACAAGAAATTTAGGAATTTAGGAATTTGGGAATATGGGATTTTAGGAATTTGTGAATTTGGGAATTTGAGAATTTGGGAATATGGAAATTTGGGAATTTGGGAATTTGGGAATATGGGAATTTGGGATTTGGGAATTTGGGAATTTGTGAATTGGGAATTGGGAATTTGGAATTTGGGAATTCGGATATTTGGGAATTTAGGAACCTGAGAATTTAGGAACCTGGGAATTTAGGAATTAAGGAATTAAGGAATTTGAGGATTTGAGAATTTAAGAACCTGGGAATTTGGGAATCAAAGAATTAGGATTTGGAAATTTGGGAATTTAAGAATTTGTGAATTTGGGGATCTGGGAATTAAGGAATTTGACAACTGAGGAATTTAGGAATTTAGGAATTTAGGAATTTAGGAACTGAAAATTTAAGAACAGGAATTTGGGAATCTGGGAACTGAAGAACTAGGATCTGGGAATTGGGAACTGAAGAATTAGGAATCTGGGAACCTGAGAACCTGGGAACATGGAAACCTGGGAACCTGGGAACCTGGGAACATGGGAACCTGGGATCTTGGGAATCTGGGAACCTGTGAATCTGGGAACTGGGAACCTGGAACCTTGGGAATCCGGATATCTGGGAATTTAGGAACCTGAGAACCCAGGAACCTGGGAACCCAGGAATTAAGGAATTAAGGAACCTGAGGATCTGAGAACCCAAGAACCTGGGAATCTGGGAATTAAAGAATTAGGATCTGGAAACCTGGGAATTTAAGAATTTGTGAACTGGGGATCTGGGAATCAAGGAACCTGACAACTGAGGAATTTAGGAATTTAGGAATTTAGGAATTTAGGAACTGAAAATTTAAGAACCAGAACCTGGGAACCTGGGAACTGAAGAATTAGGGATCTGGGAATCTGGGAACTGAAGAATAGGAACCTGGGAACCTGAGAACCTGGGAATTCCAGGAACCTGGGAATCGGGAACCTGGGAACCCAGGAATCCCAGGAACCTGGGAACTCCAGCATTTGGGAATCATGAATCTTGGAAACTGGGAATTTGAGAATTTGGGAATTTAGGAATTTGGGAATCCTGAATTTGGGAATTTAGGAATTTGGGAATTTAAGAATTTGGGAATTTGTGAATTTTGGAAATTTGGAATTTGAGAATTTGGGAATTTAGGAACTTGGGAATTTAGAAATTTAGGAGTTTAGGAATAAAGGAATTTAGGAATAAAGGAATTTAGGAATAAAGGAATTTAGGAATAAAGGAATTTAGGAATTTAGGAATTTAAGAATATAGGAATTTCGGTATTTAGGAATTTAGGAATTTAGGAATTTAGGAATTTAGGAAATTAGGAATTTGAGAATTTAGAAAATTGGGAATATAAGAATTTGTGAATTTGTGAATTTGGGGATTTGGGAATTTAGGAATTTAGGAATTTAGGAATTTAGGAATTTAGGAATTTAGGAATTTAGGAATTTAAGAATTTGGGAATTTGTAAATTGGAGAATTTGGGAATTAGTGAATTTGTTAATTTGGGAATTGAAGAATTTGTTAATTTGGGAATTTGAAAATTGAAGAATTTGTTAATTTTGGAATTTAAGAATTTGGGATTTGGGAATTTGGAATTTGAGAATCACGGAATTTGGGAATTTGTGAATCTGGGAATTTAAGAACCTGGGAATTAATGAATTTGTTAATCTGGGAATTTAAGAATTTGTTAATTTGGGAATTTGGGATTTAAGAACCTGGGAATTTGGGATCTTGGAATTTTGGGAATTTTGGAATTTGAGAATCACGGAATTTGGGAATGTGTGGATCTGGGAATTTTTGAATTTGGGAATTTAAATGAATAAGTGAATTTGTAAATTTGGGAATTCGGGAATTTAAGAATTTAGAAATTAAGTAATTTAGAATTTAGGAATTTAGGAATTTAAAAATGTAGGAATTTTAGAATTTTGAATTCTTGAAGCTTTGAATTTTAAAATTTTAGAATTTTGGAATTTTAAAATTTGGAATTTTGTTTGAAATCTTGGAATTTTGGAATTATGGAATTTGAATTTTAGAACCTTGGAATTTTGCAACCTTGGAATTTCGGAATTTTGGAATTTGAATTTTGGAATTTTGGAATTTTAGAACCTTGGAATTTGGAATTTTGGAATTTTGGAATTTTGGAATTTTGGAATTTTAGAACTTTAGAATTTTAGAATTTTAGAATTTTAGAATTTATTTTAGAATTTTAGAATTTTAGAATTTAATTTTAGAATTTCAGAATTTCAGAATTTCAGAATTTTAGAATTTTAGAATTTTAGAATTTTAAAATTTTAGAATTTTAAAATTTTAGAATTTTAGAATTTTAAAATTTTAGAATTTTAGAATTTTAGAATTTTAGAATTTTAGAATTTTAGAATTTTAGAATTATAGAGTTTTAGAATTTTAGAATTTTAGAATTTAGAACCTTAGAATTTAGAACCTTAGAATTTAGAACCTTAGAACCTTAGAACCTTAGAACCTTAGAACCTGAGAACCTGAGAACTTTAGAACCTTAGAACCTGGGAATTTTAGAACCTTAGAACTTTAGAATTTTAGAATTTTAGAATTTTAGAAATTTTAGAACTTTAGAATTTTGAATTTTAGAACCTTAGAATTTTAGAACTTTAGAATTTTAGAATTTTAGAATTTTAGAATTTAAGAATTAAGAACCTTAGAACTCCAAGAACTTAAGAATCCAAGAACCCAGAATTTTAATTTAGAACTTAGAACTTTAGAATTTTAGAATTTTAGAATTTTAACCTTAGAATCTTAGAACCTTTAGAACTTCCAGAATTTTAGAATCTTAGAATTTTAGAACCTTTAGAACTTTAGAATTTTAGAATTTTAGAACCTTTAGAATTAGAACCTTAGAACTTAGAACCTTAGAACCTTAGAATTTTAGAACTTTAGAACCTTTAGAATTTTAGAACCTTAGAACTTTAGAACTTTAGAATTTTAGAACCTTAAGAAATTTAGAATTTTAGAATTTTAGAATTTTAGAATTCTTCATTTAGAACTTTTAGAATTTTAGAACCTGGGAATTTTAGAATTTTAGAACTTAGAACTGCAGAATTAGAATTTTAGAATTTTAGAACTTTAGAATTTTAGAATTTTAGAATTTTAGAATTTTAGAATTTTAGAATTTTAGAATTTTAGAATTTTAGAATTTTAGAATTTTAGAATTTGAGAATTTTAGAATTTTAGAATTTTAGAATTTTAGAATTTTAGAATTTTAGAGTTTTAGAATTTTAGAATTTTAGAATTTTAGAATTTTAGAATTTTAGAACTTTAGAATTTTAGAATTTGAGAATTTTAGAATTTTAGAATTTTAGAATTTTAGAATTATAATTTTTGATGCAGAATTGAAGATTGTTAGTAGGGTGTAACAAAGTGTGTGTGGATGGGCTATTTGTGTGTGTGGAAGGGCTTGACTGAGATCTCCTCCAGGATACCGACGGAGCTCGAGTTCGGTAGATGCGTCTCGTCTCGTCGTGGAACCGTTTACCGGGTCGCTTTCCTCATTGCCGTGGTTCAATTCGAAGTGGCTGCAGATCTGGTGAAGATGTTGGCGTCGCTGCCTGTTGCGGAATGAAGGTCAATTAGGTCGGTCGATAACGAATAGGAGATTTTTTCATTATAATTTTATCAAGCTTTCGAAGGACGTACCTGCATCAGTTGCGTGGCTAGCCTAGTGTTGACTACTTTCTTCAACTCGTCATGCAGTGAAAGTGGCCCCTACAGCAGGAGGAGGAGGAGGAGAAGGAGGAGGAGGAGGAGAAGGAGGAGGAGAAGGAGGAGGAGGAGGAGGAGGAGGAGGAGGAGGAGGAGGAGGAGGAGGAGGAGGAGGAGGAGGAGGAGGAGGAGGAGGAGGAGGAGGAGGAGGAGGAGGAGGAAGAGGAAGAGGAGGAGGAGGAGAGAGGAGGAGGAGGAGGAGGAGGAGGAGGAGGAGGAGGAGGAGAGGAGGAGGAGGAAGAGGAAGAGGAGGAGGAGGAGGAGGAGGAGGAGGAGGAGGAGGAGGAGGAGGAGGAGGAGGAGGAGGAGGAGGAGGAGGAGGAGGAGGAGGAGGAGGAGGAGGAGGAGGAGGAGGAGGAGGAGGAGGAGGAGGAGGAGGAGGAGGAGGAGGAGGAGGAGGAGGAGGAGGAGGAGGAGGAGGAGGAGGAGGAGGAGGAGGAGGAGGAGGAGAGGAGGAGGAGGAGGAGGAGGAGGAGGGAGGAGGAGGAGGAGGAGGAGGAAGACGAGGAGGAGGAGGAGGAGGAGAAGGAGGAGGAAGAGGAGGAGGAGGAGGAGGAGGAAGAGGAGGAGGAGGAGGAGGAGGAGGAGGAGGAGGAGGAGGAGGAGGAGGAGGAGGAGAAGGAGGAGGAGGAGGAGGAGGGCAAAAGCGTCAGTTTCGTCCCCGTCGCTAGTTTCGTAACTCTCGATGTTGCTTCTGGTTCCGGCGATCCTATTATTCCGCAGTCCGCCTTCTCGGGCTTGTCCGTGGGCAATGGTCCCTATTCCCACTCCGGAACTGACACTCTGCTCGTCCTTTCCTTCACTCTTGCACGTCAGGATCGATGCTGGCGGTGCGGTTCGACCTCGCTCACTTCTCTCGGCCATGTGATTTCGGCACTTCCGAAACCTGCAGCTACAACTGGACAGCATAGACGACCTACACGTCTTCCACTTGGCCACCATCCTCGGAACGGAACCTGCTACTTTCGGGCCACCAGTCACGATTTTTTTCTCGCAAACATTAACAAAAAAAAAACAAACAAACTGTCATCAACCTCGGGTTGACGTTTTGATTTAGGCTGCGTTTTGACAGATGTTACGCTCCCCAAAAAGGGTGACGGAAAAAGTTCCGCTTTCGAAAACAAAAGTTTTCGAAATCGAAGAAAATGTTTTCATATTTGAAAACATTGTAAACGAAATCGAAAACAATCGATGTTGTCGATTTTAAAACAATTAGTTTTCGGTTTTTCGGACAGGATTTCTATCCGTGTACCATCGGATTTTTTGCTGTGTATCGTTGGATACGTAATTGAAAGACCTTTCCAAAGAGTCCAAAACATTGATCCGTCCCTACACATCGATGAATAGGTAATTGAAAGACCTTTCCAATGAGTCCAAAACATTGAAGATCTAGCAACCCTGTCTCATGATATGACCACTTAAGTGATATTTATGCACTTTGTTGAAGCCGGATCTCACTGATTTGTATGCAAACTATGCCCGGATTCATCATCCTACCCATCGTTGGATAGGTAATCGAAAGACCTTTCAAACGAGTCTAAAACATTGAAGATCTGGCAACCCTGTTTCGAGTTATGACCACTTCAGTGATATTTGTGTCCTTTTTCTTCCGGATCAAAAATAATACCGTTATCAGGGGTGACCCAATGCCACGGTAGATGAAATTCGGATCTAAAAAAATAGATCAAATCCATCATATTACCCATTATTGGTAAAGAGTGAGGAAGGCACCAACCACATAGGCGGATCAAGTTATTTTTGCCTTCCTCGCTGAGGTAAGGCTATAATCCTGCTTTAAAAATGAACTTCGTATAAAAACGTCGTAGACCCACCTTCATGTGTACATATCGACTCAGAATTGAAAACTGAACAAATGTCTGTGTGTATGTGTGTGTGCATGTGTGTGTGTATGTGTGTGTGTATGTATGTATGTGACCAACAAACTAGCTCATGTTTCTCGGCACTGGCTGAACCGATTTGACCCGAACTTGTTGCATTCGACTTGGTTTAGGGTCCCATAGATCGAGTTTTATACAGATTGAAGTTTCGATAAGTAGTTCAAAAGTTATGTATAAAAATGTGTTTTCACATATATTTGGATCTCACTTAACTGTATGTAAACTATGTCCAGGTCCATAATCCGACCCATCGTTGGTTAGGTTATCAAAAGACCTTTCCAACGAGTCCAAAACATTGAAGATCTGGCAACCCTGTCTTGAGATATGGCCACTTAATTGATATTGATATACTTTTTTGAAGCCGGATCTCACTTAAATGTATGTAAACTATGTCCGGGTCCATCATGCGACCCATCGTTGGTTAGATTATCAAAAGACCTTTCCAACGAGTGCAAAACATTGAAGATCTGGCAACCTTGTCTCGAGATATGGCCACTTAAGTGATATTGATATACTTTTTTGAAGCCGGATCTCACTTAAATGTATGTAAACTATGTCCGGATCCACCATCCGACCTAATGTTGGTTAACTTATCAAAAGACCTTTCCAATGAGTCCAAAACATTGAAGATCTGGCAACCCTGTCTTGAGATATGGCCACTTAAGTGATATTGATGTACTTTTTTGAAGCCGGATCTCACTTAAATGTATGTAAACTATGTACGGATCCACCATCCGACCCACTGTTGGTTAGATTATAAAAAGACCTTTCCAACGAGCCCAAAACATTGAAGATCTGGCAACCCTGTCTCGAGATATGGCTACTTAAGTGATATTGATGTATTTTTTTGAAGCCGGATCTCACTTAAATGTATGTAAACTATGTCCGGCTCCACTATCCGACCCGACGTTGGTTAGGTTATCAAAAGACCTTTCCATCGAGTCTAAAACAATGAAGATCTGGCAACCCTGTCTCGAGATATGGCCCCTTAAGTGATATTGATGTACTTTTTTGAAGCCGGATCTCACTCAAATGTATGTAAACTATGTCCGGATCCACAATCCGACCTATTGTTGGTTAACTTATCAAAAGACCTTTCGAACGAGTCCAAAACATTGAAGATCTGGCAACCCTGTCTCGAGATATGGCCACTTAAGTGATATTGATGTACTTTTTTGAAGCCGGATCTCACTTAAATGTATGTAAACTATGTCCGGGTCCATCATCCGAGCCAACGTTGGTTAGGTTATCAAAAAACCTTTCCAACGAGCCCAAAACATTGAAGATCTGGCAACCCTGTCTCGAGATATGGCCACTTAAGTGATATCGATGTACTTTTTGGAAGCCGGATCTAAAAAATAGATGAAACTTGTGTACAGCCATTGTTGTGAGGAAGGCTCCAACCACATAGGTGGATTAAGTTAGTTTTTTGATGTAATGCGATTAATGCTAGGAGCAACGTTTAGATCCTCCGTCCTTTGGATCCCGCCCAGTTAACTCAATCGGAATTCTGAAACGGAATGCAATTAGAATCGTTTACGTATTCCGTTTCAAACGCAACAACCGATTCCGTGTACGCATTGGTTGTTGCGTTTGAAACGGAATACGTAAACGATTCGAATTGCATTCCGTTTCAGAATTCCGATTGAGTTGACTGGGCGCCTCTTCTGAGATTCATTTGCAGAGCCTCTGCCAAATTACTTTGAGGATTAGGACACTCCCGCATGGATGTACTAAGACTTTAATTTGTGATAGTTAAAATGTAATATCACAAATTTACTTAATTTGATAAATGATAAAAAAACGAAGTTGACTTTATAGCTGTCGGCCACCATTGCTAGTACCAACCACTAGTGTCTTCCTTTTTATCTACAAGGACTTCGCCGCTCTGGGCTCCTAAGTGTATGAAAGTATGGCACGGAGCGACGGCGCCGAATACCCATATTTACACAAAGAATTTTAGAGCGCCCGCCGCGGGATTCGAACCGGCGACCTCTGAATTGTGAGTCCAGTGCGCGGTCCGATTGATCCACACGGGCGGGACTAATGATAAATGATAAACTTATTTCAATAATTACTAAAAAAAACTTTTCTGTTCACAGACAGCTTGCAAGGACCCCATGAAAAACGTTTGCTGAATAACTTGCTTGCAACGTACAACACACTGGAACGACCCGTCGCGAATGAATCGGAATCTTTGGAGGTTAAATTTGGATTGACTTTGCAGCAAATCATAGATGTGGTAAGTGGGTGCAAAAAATGGAAAAATTGCGTTCGAGGTCGGATTTCTAAAATGTTGGAAAACGTTTGTAGACGAAAATTGATATTTATCTTTACAGCATTAAAAAGTTAGGTAACAATGCGTTTGCTGAAACATGGTACAATTTTGATTTTTTTTTGTAAACTTGAAGCTCCATTACAGTTCTAAAACTAAAATAGTTTACATGTACTTTTAGGATGAGAAGAATCAGATTCTAACCACAAACGCATGGTTAAATTTGGTAAGTGGCATGTACCCGGTATGAGCAGCGACTTAATATTGTATTTTAAATCTTTTTATTCGTTGTTGCAATTTTTAAAACAAAATGGCATCCACAGTTAAAATGACACAATTTAAGAGATATTTTTTTTCAACGATACATATGAACTATTGATTCATACACAAAGCGAGACAAAATATTAAGATTTGTTGCACATTAACATTGCATAAGGTTGTATTTTTTTCTGACACAAAGGTATTAAACGTGATTAATGTAGCATATTCTCTGATTCTTTAATCAACTTCATTCACTTAGTGTTATTTATCGCATATTTTAAATTTCTCTTTAAGAAAAAATGCAATATAGAAACACTTTGATCAACATATTTTACCATAATAAAAAAACATCTAACGAATAAAATAATAAATTATGTTAACAATCGTTTTAATTAAATATTGTTTAAATAGGAAACACAAACATTTTCAAATTGATTTGATTGTCCTTTTTTTATTACTAAATATTTCTTTTCTTAATTTACGCAATTACATTTGAAAAGAGCCTAAACCGAAAAAAGTTCTCCGATAGGGCTCAATTTTTTCCAAATAACCAAACTCACACCCTTTCTTTTGCTTCTAAGACAGCTAACATCGGATAAAATGGCGCGGAGATATGATTTTTTTAAAGCTGTTTTTGCGAAAAATGACGAAAATTGCCATCGCCACCCTAGCACGATGTAGGTCACCCTAATGGCCAAACTAAAAAATACGGGTCTGATTATTTTAGCCAAGGAACCCCCAGAAAAATTTTGAGCTCGATAGGAGAACTTTTTTTTGGGTTTAGGCTCTTTTCAAATGGAATTGCTGTTTAGATATATTAAGCTTTATTCTGACAGGCCTGAGTTACATAGGGGGAGAGGGGGTAATATGCACCCCCGGGGCAAAATGCACCCCCTGCTTTTCTCGGTATTTGAAAGAAGTTACGGGGAAAAAATCATAGAAATTGGAAGCTTAACGTTGCTAAAACATGCTGGAAAAATTTGAGCATCGTAGTATAAAAACAGCTTTATTTATTTGCAAAACTTTAAAATGTTGTGTTTTCATCTAATTTTCATTGAACTTTCATTATGATTTTTGGACAATATAAAAAACATTTATTGTTATTGTAAGTGTTGAGGTGTATAGTTTTTGCCATAATCTTCACAATTCTGTAGATAGATGAGTCCAAAAACATCAAAAAATGCATTTTTTTATTAAACTTTCTGCAAAAAACGTGGTCGGGGCAAAATGCACCGCTGTGAAGCTCCTTTGTAAAAACAGCGGTGTCATCTAGTGGTGACTAGTGAAAACTGCTTTTACCCGGTGCATTTTGCCCCATGTTGTGGTGCATTTTGCCCCGTTGTTGTAGTGCATTTTGCCCCAATGTTGTGGTGCATATTGCCCCGCATTATTGTTTGAAATGAATCAAAAATGTTTTTAGAAATTTGATATTTTCGTACAATTTTGAGATGTTTTAAGACTTTTTTCTCATGGATGACGAAGAATAATAGTTGTTTTAGAACATCGAACAAAATTCTTCCACAGTAATGCTGTAATGGTTGAGAAATCACAGTTTTCCCTTAGGGGGTGCATATTACCCCCTGTCCCCCTACATTGGAGAGGAGTTTTTTTATTGAATCAGCTACTTTGGTTGAAGTGTGTTGGGTACACCCCCATTCAACCCTTTGGACGCTTAGGTTCCGGTAGGAATACTGCTATGGAGACCGCCAAAACCTGTGAGTTGCAGTGCGAACAGTTTATTTATTTTTTCCTTTTTATTTGGGTGTTGTTTTTTTAGAGGGGCTGAAGAATCGGTCAGTACAGTATAGTTTGGTAAGTTTTTATCAGGTTGTTATTAAATTTAGTTGCCATATTGCAAAAAACGATTTTTTTATTTCTACCTCTAAAATGATAATAAGAAGAAGGAGTATAAAAGGCATCAGCTACTTAGGTGTAACAGTTAACTCTAATATTTTGTTGCACTGGGTTACCAATGAATTACGATTGAATTGCTTTTGGTATGGAGAAACCATTTAAATAAATTTTATAAAAGGTTACCTTTGAACTATAATTTGGTCAATTACTTGTTGCAGTCCTCGATTCTTTATATTTTGTCTCTCCATTGTTTCTTTAGTATATTCCGTCACATGCCAAACACTCTTGATTTGTCTGGGTTAGCTTAATAAGCTAGTAGTTTAAATGTGGAGAAACAGTAGTGAACAGATGTGTTCTCAAGTAGCACGATAGATTATAAAACAAAATGCCAGATCAATTTTCTACTAAAATCCGTTAAATTAAATTCCCAAATCCAAGAAAAAAAAACTAATTACAAAGAAATAAAAACAAAATGTAACTGTTGTGAAGTGCATCAATGTCGCTTTTGAGTGGGTACATGTCATAATGATACGTGCATGTTGTGTTTTTTTCAGGTGTTTCCGATCCATTAAGATACACCAAATAATTGCCTACAAATCTAAACATATGATTCAAGATTTCGAACACAATCATATTTTATTCCTTTTACTTTAGCGCACATTAAATGCTCCTTTGATTTTTTCATTTTTATCTTTATTTTCAAATAAATGTTGATTATAGGACGAGAAGAATCAACTACTTATTACCAATATTTGGCTTTCTTTGGTAAGTTGAATAACAAATAACTAAATAACCTAAAATGCGCATACGGCATCAATCGGGATTGAAAGTCTACACCATGAGATCAATACTACATAACAAACACTTGTTTTGTTTATTTCTTAAGATAACACCATTTTAATTATTAACAATCTAAATCAAACGAATAAAATATATTTTTAATTTGGGTTTTGCCAGTTATTGTTAAAAACAAAATATTTTGGATATTAAATCTCATAACTTATGCAATGTTAGGATCGATTCTGATTGTTGTAAGTACACAGTAAAAAAAATCATGGTAATATTACATCTGGGAAGGAGTACATCTTTTATGTCAAAAAAAAACTGTAATTTTACCTCTAAAAATGTGTAATTTTACCGCTTTTCTTGAGTAATATCACTTTTTGAGTCTAAATTGAGGTAAAATTACATCATAAAAGATGTAATATTCAAACCTTCCAAAATTACACCTTCCAAATTAACACAATTTTTTACTGTGTAAATTTACTAGCTTTCAGACTGAGGTTTAAAAATAAAACTTAACAGAGTTGTTGTTGTTAGTTGTGTTTCAAATATGTATTTTTGTTTACAAAAATCAAAAGACATTTACAGTTTTTTTTGTTGAAATATGGTGAGTAGAAAACCGTATGCGCATTCAATAATTTGATTGTATGCAATCATTCTAACTAACTAAACTTAAATAAATTGTATGGCTTTTTGTTGACTAGTATAAACTAACAGTTTTGTTGCTTTATATAAATTATTTTTGTAAACTTCTTATCCTATCGTAGTATAATGTTCCGTAAAGTAAGATTTATTTTGCTTATATTTTGATGTCAGATTGCGCCCTCAATAAAATGACAAGCAAGACATAATTCATCTCATTTTTGTTCACTATTGTAAAAACGAATTTATATTTCATGAATTTACTCTCTCATCGCGAATGTTAGTGAGAGGGACCATCAATTAGCGGTTCGCAATCAGTGGCGTACAAAGCAGGGTAGTGGGGGCGCCCCGGGTGTCACCCATCTAGGGATGACACCCGAGCTGAAGGGGATAAAACAATGACCTGAAATATGTTCATAACAAACTATCAAGTATCTGACAAATACATATAGTCTTTCTCAAACAATACATATAAGTGAAATTTTATGAAATGTTGATTTTAGATGGGGGTGACACTTTAAAATAACTAACACAGTCATGATGAAGCTGAAAATTCACATATAGTAAAAATGCAAGTTTTTATTCGAAACTACCTGAAGACTGAAAAAATAAATGTTGCAGGGGTGACACCCGATCAAATTTGATAAGGAAGCTATTCTTGAAGGAATGTTCTTCTGAGACAAAAAAAAATGGAAAGTTTTTTACAAAAAACTACGAAAAAATGTTCTTTTTTAAATTTTTATATTTTTTCTTCGGCAAAGTTACAATTGAAAACAAAAAAACAGTTGGAACTGAAAATTTAACAAAAAGTTTTTTGCTATGAAAATTGGAGAAATATGATTGATTGATTGGACAAAAAAAGTGATGCTAAATTTCTGTTTGGTCCTGGGGTCCCACAAAGTTTGAACAAAATTAAAAAAAGAATTAAGCTGACTTCCGGTTTAAAAAATCGAGCGAAAATGTCTCAAGATGCACAACATTATGAATTTGAATTAAATTGTTATCGACATTTTTTCAATTATGATTTTTTGATTGATTGAGACATAACCAAGTTTCGAAAATTTAAACTGTCGGGTATCAATTTCCATTTTATGAAATTTAAAAAAATTAATGATGTATTTATTTAACATACATTCATTTCAAGATCACACTGAATCTTATGAAATTCACTTGGCTACGATAGCTTCGAGAGAGTAGACGTGTTGTGATGTGCGCTAAAGGCAACGTTGCTTGCCTCGAGTTTTTTGACGGATGGAGGTGGCAGAGACCTCCGAAACAGATGATTTTCAACTCATCCCCGGAAATCGGAAGCGGAAGAAGTTCCTTGAGGTCACCGGAGCTATCGTCGGAGAAGAAAAAGTGGAGCAGAATCTGCTCAACAACAATAAGTTCAGCCCGCTAGCGGAAAACAAAAACAAAAACAATGCCAGCCCAGCAGGCGGAGGAGACGTCCCGGCGGTTCCACCACTCCGCCAGTCGGCAGGTAAATAAAAGAAACCACCTTTTGTGGTGAAGGACACCACAGATTTTTACAAGCTCGTGGCGATAGTGGAAGGTTGTAAATTTGGTTTCGATCCTATTAACAAACTAACCCGATTTGGAACCAAGGTGACCTGCTTCTCTGTCAAAGATTTTGACAAGTTGCAGGAAGTTCTCCAGAGGAAGAAAGTGGAATTTTACACCCACGGCCGAAGAAGCGAACGATTTCACCGGGTCGTTGTTCGTGGTTTAACTGATCAACTGAAACCGGATGAGGTCAAGTACCTGCTGAAGAGGGATCTCAAGCTGGACGCGCTGGAGGTGCATGTCATCAAGCGGGAGGAAAAGTCCACCGTGGCCGAAACTCCGTACATTGTGGTCTTCCCCAAGGGATACTCCAATCTGAAGAAGCTCTCAGCTATGAATGTTGTGGCAAGCACTATCATCCGGTGGGAGGCCTACCGGAACAAGCGGCCGAACGTGACTCAGTGCAAGAACTGCTTGCAGCTGGGTCATGGAACCAGGAACTGTCACCTCAAGGGGAGGTGCAACAACTGTGGGTGTCCCCACAAGACGGACGAGTGCAAAGTCCAAGAAGCAGAGTCAAAGCGGTGTGCCAACTGCTCTGGAGCTCACGAAGCCACGGACCGCAGCTGTCCCAAGAGTGCGGACTTCATCAAGAGGCGCCAGCAGGTGTCGAAACCGAAACCGCCGGCAAGGAAGGCGGAGAAGCAGAGTCCAGCAGTTCCGGATGGAAAATCGAAGGATCGCCCTCGCCCCACAGGAAGAAGCAAAGGAAGCAGTGGCTCCCGAGACGGTGGAGCCACGAAGGAGGAAGCCGGGGAGGTGGAGCCACGAAGGAGGAAACCGGGGAGGTGCTCTACAGTTCGGCTGAGCTGTGGGGCATTTTTTCCAAGTACATCGACAGGTTCAAGACCTGCAAGACCCGCTTGGACCAAATAACCCTCGTCATGTAGTATGGAGTTTAAGGAGTTGTTTTTTTTTTGTTATATATTAGTTATTTAACGATCCTCGGTCCCAACCTGGTCACAGCACCTAAAAGGACCTAATAAAAATAAGTTATGAATAAAAAAAAATCTTATGAAATTATACTCAAGAATTTTATACCGAGTAGGCGTCATCCATAAAGTACGTCATGCTCTAGGAGGGAGAGGGGGTACGTGAGACTGTGACGTCACGCTAGACTATTTCTTGATTTTTTTGAATATATTGAATATTGAATATTTTTTTGAATATAGCTTAAAAAACTAACTTAATCCACCTATGTGGTTGGAGCCTTCCTCACAACAATGGCTGTACACAAGTTTCATCTATTTTTTAGATCCGGCTTCCAAAAAGTACATCGATATCACTTAAGTGGCCATATCTCGAGACAGGGTTGCCAGATCTTCAATGTTTTGGGCTCGTTGGAAAGGTTTTTTGATAACCTAACCAACGTTGGCTCGGATGATGGACCCGGACATAGTTTACATACATTTAAGTGAGATCCGGCTTCAAAAAAGTACATCAATATCACTTAAGTGGCCATATCTCGAGACAGGGTTGCCAGATCTTCAATGTTTTGGACTCGTTCGAAAGGTCTTTTGATAAGTTAACCAACAATAGGTCGGATTGTGGATCCGGACATAGTTTACATACATTTGAGTGAGATCCGGCTTTAAAAAAGTACATCAATATCACTTAAGGGGCCATATCTCGAGACAGGGTTGCCAGATCTTCATTGTTTTAGACTCGTTGGAAAGGTCTTTTGATAACCTAACCAACGTCGGGTCGGATAGTGGAGCCGGACATAGTTTACATACATTTAAGTGAGATCCGGCTTCAAAAAAATACATCAATATCACTTAAGTAGCCATATCTCGAGACAGGGTTGCCAGATCTTCAATGTTTTGGGCTCGTTGGAAAGGTCTTTTTATAATCTAACCAACAGTGGGTCGGATGGTGGATCCGTACATAGTTTACATACATTTAAGTGAGATCCGGCTTCAAAAAAGTACATCAATATCACTTAAGTGGCCATATCTCAAGACAGGGTTGCCAGATCTTCAATGTTTTGGACTCATTGGAAAGGTCTTTTGATAAGTTAACCAACATTAGGTCGGATGGTGGATCCGGACATAGTTTACATACATTTAAGTGAGATCCGGCTTCAAAAAAGTATATCAATATCACTTAAGTGGCCATATCTCGAGGTAAGGTTGTCTTTTGATAATCTAACCAACGATGGGTCGCATGATGGACATAGTTTACATACATTTAAGTGAGATCCGGCTTCAAAAAAGTATATCAATATCAATTAAGTGGCCATATCTCAAGACAGGGTTGCCAGATCTTCAATGTTTTGGACTCGTTGGAAAGGTCTTTTGATAACCTAACCAACGATGGGTCGGATTATGGACCTGGACATAGTTTACATACAGTTAAGTGAGATCCAAATATATGTGAAAACACATTTTTATACATAACTTTTGAACTACTTATCGAAACTTCAATCTGTATAAAACTCGATCTATGGGACCCTAAACCAAGTCGAATGCAACAAGTTCGGGTCAAATCGGTTCAGCCAGTGCCGAGAAACATGAGCTAGTTTGTTGGTCACATACATACATACACACACACATACACACACACATGCACACACACATACACACAGACATTTGTTCAGTTTTCAATTCTGAGTCGATATGTACACATGAAGGTGGGTCTACGACGTTTTTATACGAAGTTCATTTTTAAAGCAGGATTATAGCCTTACCTCAGCGAGGAAGGCAAAAGTATAAAGTCAGCGCCGTACCTAGGAGTTTGCGCAGTTGGCCGAAATCGATGATTGTACAAAATTTGCATGTCAGTTATAACATTCCATTAGGTATTCGAAACAGAAAGGGTGCCAAATAATAAAGTAGAACTACAAATAACTAGACAATTTAGTTAAGAATATAAAAAATAGGGGCGACAAAAAACAATTCTATGAATATTTCAATCGAAGTGTTTTTGAAAATTCATACTAAATGCTAAATTTATTTTTTCATCAAAGTGATAGAAAGTCGTCCCGCCCGTGTGGATCAATCGGACCGCGCACTGGACTCACAATCCAGAGGTCGTCGGTTCGAATCCCGCGGCGGGCGCTCTAAAATTCTTTGTGTAAATATGGGTATTCGGCGCCGTCGCTCCGTGCCATACTTTCATACACTTAGGAGCCCAGGGCGGCGAAGTCCTTGTAGATAAAAGGAAGACACTAGTGGTTGGTACTAGCAATGGTGGCCGACAGCTATAAAGTCAACTTCGTTCGATAGAAAGTTGAAGGAGTTCTAGAAGAGCTTCTCAAAATAAAAACAGTATAAATGTTTGGACCGTTGCATAATGAAGTTTGAGTCATACCTTCCAGACTAAAAAATTGTCCAACTATTTGTCATTTTCACGTTAATTTTGCTGTGGGCTACAATCAGCTAAATTGTGAAAAAATATGGTCAAATTTGGACATTCTCGAGTTTTTAAAAAATGGCCTATGAAATATTTTCAGCACGATTTCCCATTTTAAGCAACTTTGTGCATTTTAAAATAGGAAAACTGCAGTAAACTTTCGCCAATAAACCAATATTATTAGAGCACACAAGCTATTCTGATCATCACTTTTTTGGTTTTAGCTTAACCGGTGTTGTTAACTTTTTAAATTTTAATAAAAAATATTTTGTTTTGCAATTCCGTCGTTAAACTAATTACTTTTCCTGTCATTATTGAACGACGAAACGGCCTACTTTTCTCTACCAAAAATAACAGAGTGGAAAATTAATACCATTCAATACCAGTGCTGAAAAGTGCTACTTTTTAGCACTAGTATCGAAAAGTAACATTTTTCAACATTATTTTTATTTGAACGGTGAATTTACTTTACACATGGGCGTTTGATAAAAAAAAATCCATTCAAATGTACAACTCGTGCTGAAAAAATCATCTTTTTGCAACTTGTTGCATAAACTACTATTATATTAATATTTTTGGTTGAAAACAAGGTTGTTTTTTATAACTGTCTTTATTTATTTAGGCTCATCTACCAAAGTTTTAAGGAGCCGGATATTATTTTTACATAATTACTTAAAGCTAGGGTTAGTAAAGGGGGAAAGCCGAATACTCGCGGCTGTTTCGAGGTAAATAATACATTATGTTTAAGGACGGACTATTGCTTCTGTGCGGGTTAAGGTTCTAGTTTTCATCAGATGTTACTATTGCTAGGTTGCAGGGTGGCGATGCTTGCGAGATTGATGCTGTTACAGATGCACTTTAATTGACTTTAGGAAGCGGTACAAGCAGAGAAGATGTGGCACATCTTGACTTGCCAAAATGTCACGAACAGGGAAGTCTGATTGTTTTCCTTGGGCCCTAATGAAAACAGGTTTTGATTTATACAAAAAATAATTTACTAGAATATAAAATGTAATTTAACGAATAAAAACTAAATTGAAAAACGATGAAAAACATAATGCAAAACATAAATAATTAAAAAAAATAAATTATGAAAAATATTCTCAAGCATCGAATGAGCAAATCACTAAAAATGAATAAAAAATTCCTTAGCTTATTTTTTTTTACCTACTATAATGCTCATAATATTATCATTAAAATAAGTTTCATCATCCACCCAAAGCCAAATCAGCTAATGTTTTTACAAATCTGGGAAAGTTCTTTGTTTATACAATTAAATTAATACTAGATTAGATCAAATCAAGCAGGCTTGAAAAATATTAAATTTGTTAAAAAGTTATATAGCAAAATTTATAATGATTGAGAATTCTGAGCATTTATCTGAAAAATACATTTAAAAAAATTAAAACACTGATATAATAATCGATTTTATGAAATCTGAGAAAATATACTGCCAACTTAATTCCTACAATAATTTTCTCAACCTATCTCATATTATTTGAAAAATAAAACATAAAATAACTATGTTTCTGAATTTGTGCAATTTTAAAATCAAAACTAATTGAAGCAATCATTGAAAATAAACATCAATTTATCAAAATGCTTATAAATTTGAGAGGGACGCCACATTGATGCTTCGCCAAGGGCGCCGTGGACCCAAGGTACGGCTCTGAGCAGGACCAAATTAACTTATTTGACAAAAGAAAAAAAAACAAGATTCAAATTTTATTTTTTAGAAGGCGTGTGAGTGAAAAAAACCAAAGAAAACCATTTCGAAGTTCAGTTAAACGAATTTGTTTGAAATTGTTATGAGGAAACATTACGATGAAATAATAGTTTGTTTGTAATAGCAAATTTAACAAACGAAGGTGTAATTAAGGATTACGTAATCTTTGATTACAAATATTTGTAACACTGAATTACAAAACAGCAACAACTATAATGTTTCAAACATCACCAAAGAAGCTTGTGATATTTCAAACTCGCTAAGTGACCTGTTTGGTAGTTCTTTCCGATGGAAAATTTCTGTGCAGTCGATACGGATCGGGTCCATAAAAGCTTGTGTTTGGGCATTTCATGGCGTTTTAGGGAGAAAAAATTGTATTTTTTAGCTAAAAAATTTCAAAAATCGCTCTCCAAAACGAGTCACAAAATTTTGCACCCAAAACTAATACATTCAGCTTAAAAGAATTTTTACATTTTGCTTTTTTTGACATTCAATTTATGTCCACGTAAAGCCAAGGCCCAAGATATTTGCATTTTAGTATATGAGCGTTTTTAGCATAAAATATTGACTACCATGACTACAAACGGGGTGGCATTATTTAGGATATTTTTATTTTGCTCGCTCATAAACGATACATTTTAATAACATTTTATGAAAAAACATGAGATTTTTTCACAATGTGACGTAAACGATATATTTATACGTACTGCTCTGTGATATCTTCTCGATATGAACAAATAAAGCTCACATGGGCAACTATTTTTGAAAAAAAATTTTTTTTATAAATGAATTTGTTGCATTCGAATGTTCACAGCTTGGATATATGAACTTTAATAAAATTAAGTTTGATTTATGATTATTTGTCGTTTACGTCACATAATGAGAGAATCTAGTGTTTTTTCATTAAATGTTATCAACAAATATCGTTTATGAGCGAGCAAAATAAAAATATCCTAAATATATGCCATCCCGTTTGTAATCATAGTAACCAATGTTTTATGCTAAAAACGCTTATATACTTAGAATTTTGAAAATTCGTCACTTTTTGTTCACTAAAATGCAAATATCTCGGCTTTGAGTGGACTTGAATTGAATGTTAAAAAAAGCAAAATGTTGCAATAAATTCTGGCTCGTTTTGGGGAGCGATTTTTATTTTTTTAGCTAAAAAATGCATTTTTTTTCTCCCTAAAACGCCTTGCTATGCCCACACACAAGCTTTTATGAACCATGTATGTACAGGAATTTGTTCAGGGGACATTAAACTATAACTTGAAGCCCAAGGCAACCAAATTTGAATGACTTTAGTATGATTGTTACGCGCATTTCTAAAAAATACACCATTTTTGGGAATTTTTTGTTGTATGAAAACATTGTTCCTGACATCCTAATCTATCATTCTAGGGGTGAGCACCAAAGATTTGACAACTTTTCATTTTTTTTTTGGGACGGCCTAGTGTGTAACCAACCAAACGGGACCAAGCGGGCGCTTCTTACAAATTAAGTTGTTTCCATTTTAGATTTATATTCTATACATGCAATTAATTCGCATAGGCATTTGGAAGGTGAGCAATTCTCTACGAAATCGGTCTTTTTTCTTCAATTTTAATTTTTGTATTTTTTAATCCGGCTGAAACTTTTTTGGTGCCTTCGGTATGCCCAAAGAAGCCATTTTGCATCATTAGTTTGTCCATATAATTTTCCATACAAATTCGGCAGCTGTCCATACAAAAATGATGTATGAAAATTCAAAAATCTGTATCTTTTGAAGGAATTTTTGATCGATTTGGTGTCTTCGGCAAAGTTGTAGGTATGGATACGGACTACACTGGAAAAAATAATACACGGTAAAAAAATTTGGTGATTTTTTATTTAACTTTTATCACTAAAACTTGATTTACAAAAACACTATTTTTAATTTTTTTATTTTTGATATGTTTTAGAAGACATAAAATGCCAACTTTTCAGAAATTTCCAGGTTGTGCAAAAATCACTGACCGAGTTATGAATTTTTAATCAATACTGATTTTTCAAAAATCGAAATTTTGGTCGTAAAATTTTTCAACTTCATTTTTCGATGTAAAATCAAATTTGCAATCAAAAGTACTTTACTAAAATTTTGATAAAGTGCACCGTTTTCAAGTTATAGCCATATTTAAGTGACTTTTTGAAAATAGTCGCAGTTTTCATTTTTAAATTAGTGCACATGTTTGCCCAGTTTTGAAAAATATTTTTGAAAAGCTGAGAAAATTCTCTATATTTTGCTTATTCGGACTATGTTGATACGACCTTTAGTTGCTGAGATATTGCAATGCAAAGGTTTAAAAACAGGAAAATTGATGTTTTCTAAGTTTCACCCAAACAACCCACCATTTTCTATCGTCAATATCTCAGCAACTAATGGTCCGATTTTCAATGTTAATATATGAAACAATTGTGAAATTTTCCGATCTTTTCGAAAAAATATTTTGGAATTTTCAAATCAAGACAAACATTTTAAAAGGGCGTAATATTGAATGTTTGGCCTTTGTGAAATGTTAGTCTTGATTTGAAAATTCCAAAATATTTTTTCGAAGAGATCGGAAAATTTCACAAATGTTTCATATATTAACATTGAAAATCGGACCATTAGTTGCTGAGATATTGACGATAGAAAATGGTGGGTTGTTTGGGTGAAACTTAGAAAACATCAATTTTCCTGTTTTTAAACCTTTGCATTGCAATATCTCAGCAACTAAAGGTCGTATCAACAAAGCATAATTTTCTCAGCAAAACTGAAATTTTCTAAAAAAGTCACTTAAATATGGCTATAACTTGAAAACGGTGCACTTTATCAAAATTTTAGTAAAGTACTTTTGATTGCAAATTTGATTTTACATCGAAAATGAAGTTGAAAATTTTTACGACCAAAATTTCGATTTTTGAAAAATCAGTATTGATTAAAAATTCATAACTCGGTCAGTGATTTTTGCACAACCTGAAATTTCTGAAAAGTTGGCATTTTATGCCTTCTAAAACATATCAAAAATAAAAAAATTAAAAATAGTGTTTTTTTGTAAATCAAGTTTTAGTGATAAAAGTTAAATAAAAAATCACCAATTTTTTTACCGTGTATTATTTTTTCCAGTGTAGTCCGTATCCATACCTACAACTTTGCCGAAGACACCAAATCGATCAAAAATTCCTTCAAAAGATACAGATTTTTGAATTTTCATACATCATTTTTGTATGGACAGCTGCCGAATTTGTATGGAAAATTATATGGACAAACTAATGATGCAAAATGGCTTCTTTGGGCATACAGAAGGCACCAAAAAAGTTTCAGTCGGATTAAAAAATACAAAAAAAATCGAATGACCGAAATCCTAGAGAACTGCTCAGGTGTTAGCTCTGCCGAGCTTCGGTGACCCATTTCTAAGTAGGCTAGCTGTGCTCGAGGTACCTCCGCTGAACCGGCAAGCCCGCCCTAAAGAACGTTTGCATCAATTTGATCCAAACGTTATTCAGAACTTCCGGACCCACGTCAAATGACAAAGACCCAGCGCGTATTTAGCAAGATTTTTTTATTCGTTTGTTTTGGATTGATCTCACCAAATAACAGCTCGTAGCTCATCCCTAGTCGTCTTACATGAACTGCGCCAGCGGTGCGATGATATTACTCCTATATGCGATATTGATGGGGCCCGGGCAACCCTCTGTTGCTTTTGCTTCGTGATCCGGGGCCGGATATTCAACCATGACCATAGTGTAAGCATTTTCTTCTCCACTTTGTTCAATCGCAATACACAACTGGACTTTTCACAACAACACCATTTTGAATTATTTGTTGTCACTCATCATTTAACGCTCATTCCGACTCAAGTCCTGCCTCCAAATATGATTCTTGGTAGCCTCGATAATAATCACACGAAATAAAAATTTCCAATTTTCTTGAACCTAAATGAGTTCGGAGCACAAAAAACTAGAAGTCCAAGAAACAATTTTAGCAGAAAAACCGATGAGCCGTCCAGAAAGCTGCCACCGTACTTCCAGATTACGAATACCCAACGTCAAAGACGTCGAGGGCGCTAAACTATCGGCAACTAAACTTTTCTCCACCACCAATTTGAAATTCCGTCGCTCAGCCTCATATTATCCAGCATTCAATTCCGATTCTGATCTTCCCGGGCGTTTCACATTTTCAAGTTAAATATCACTTTAAATCTATAATAATAATTATTAAAATATTATTGTTAAAATAACAAACAAAAAAAAATATGCGGAGCAAATATTCAAAACGTCAGAACGCGCGCGCGGCTTATTTGATCTTCTGCAGCTCATTAAAAGTGTTTTCAACTGAAATCGAGTGATAAATAGCTCAATAAGAAGTTTGCAAGCAAGTTTCTATCAAAAGTTTTGCAAAATTAGTTGTTTAAATAGTGAAAATCAGCAAATTTGATGTAGTTAGGAGCGAGTGCTTAACCTGCCAAACATACGAGAATTTCTCATGGTTGGATTTCATTTACAAAAGATTTTAAAACGATCTAAAACAAACAACAAATTAAGACAGTTTAGGAAAGAGGAACTCTACATGAAGCAGCTCGCCGTATTCGAAGAGAAAGGCAAGGAGGACCTGGTGTGCTGTTTGAGAAGGAGCATTTACGGGCTCAAACAGTCGGCCCCTTGTTAAAACCAGTACGCAATTTTTCTTAAAGCCTATATCGACCGTATAGCAGAACGTTTCGGACTCTGATGTAAAAGGGACTAAATCTTCAATGGAAAATGGATTCACCAAGATCGAAATCCTGACATAAATAGCTTTTGCCACCCTCGGCTTTTTCGTAGAAATGCAGCTGACTTTTGTGGATAAATTCGCACAAAACAATCTATTGTTCTCTAGTTCGGAGTCAACTGAAGTACGCCTTCCAAGTATGGGTACCTTACTACGCCGTGCAAGCAAAAATGCCATGCCATTTCTGGTGGGTACCAAAAGTTGCGTCTTTCAATTTACGAGGAATCCGATAAAAATATTTTCAGACATAGGTTCTTTGGTTCCGAGGGCAAAAAAACGGCTCCTGATCCATCTACGTGTTGAAAATTATACATTTATCACTAAAAATAACGATTTGGATTTTTGGCCACCTGCTTGTATGGAAACCGTCCATAGTGCATTAGCTTGCTTGGTTGCATGATGAGCGTCAGCTTGAAGAAAAAGTGGAAGTTTTCAGCGGAGGTGTCATAAATTCTGTAACATTCTTAATAGAGGACAAATCTTTTCATTCTCTTCGGCAAATTTGTTCCCTGGAACACGGACTTTGAGCTCATGAGGTTTTTGAAAAATGCAAAATCTTTAAGGGGCTCAAAAATGGCAAAAACCAAAACTTGCCGATTCTAAGGATTAAATTCCATTTAACCTTTAAAGTTAGAGCGCCAGGTCGTACCACAACCAATCAAGCTAATAATTGAGATTTGGGCTCAGTAAGGGAAAGTGGGGCAAGTGTAACAAGCTAAAGAAATGCTCGTTATAACCCATCAAAAACGTTGAAATTTTTTTCGGATTTGTTATAATCATCTCATCTCATCATCCAGGTCTTGACAGAGACTTTGATAGAACAATTTTTTTTAAAAATCCTATTGTTTAATGTAAAAAATTGATTTTTTTTATTTTCGTACGTTCTACTCAACTAGTGGGGCAAGACGAACAACCCGTTGGGGCAAGAGGAACAATGCATGAAAAACATGCTAATTTACTAACAATTGAACTGTTATCACTTAGATACATCAGATTAGAATGTATTTGAAACATTTCTTTCATTTTTAGATGAAATAATAATATTTTACTAAAAATTTAATCGTTTGTAAGAAAAAAAATTACTTAGATGATAAAAAGTAAATTTTCATGATATCACTATATTTGCATGGACAATTTTTGTAAACAATTGTTTATCAGTTTTTAAGTACTTTTAAGTATTTATTTCACAATAAAACATGTTGTTGCAGCAATTCGTTATTTTTTCCATACTAAAAAATACATATGGTACACTTGCCCCACCTGAACAAGATTTTTTTAAAGTTCTCAACAAAAATACCGTCAAATGGGGCCAATCGGGACATCAGTTTGAATCGGGACAAAACTGGGAAAAATATTTGAGTGACATTTTTCTGCTTTTTTTCCTTTGTTAGGAGTCTACTTTTCTCACAAAATGTTTAAAATACTTCGAATTTTGATATTCTTTTAAGTAGAGCTTCAAATATAATGGATAAATAATTTTACAACCCAAAATAAGAAAGCGTGTTGGAATGACATATGAGCATGATGTGTTACTTGGAAAACATCGTTAAGCGCATTTTATTTCTTTCTCATATAGTAAAACTTTTTAACAAGTTATTCCTTAACAAAATGATGTATAAAGAATTAAATTCTATGATATCAACGAGCGTGCCTTCGCGTCCCAAGATGTAATAATGCACCTTAAGGAACCAAGCGTGCGTCGTGGCCGTTATTCGTTCGAGCCAAACCTACTGATCTAGATTGTCGTTTCCACACAGGTTGATATTCTATACGAGTGATCATATCACAATTTGAACTGAACTCATTCCCCTAATGAACAACAAATAAACAAATCAAACCAGAACTAAAAATATCTTTATTTTCAAGTGGCTGCACTTGCTACATTATTCTGTTGTAAATTGGGTGTGAAATTCCAAATCAAAAGAATAAATATGAAAAGAAGTAGAAATATTTGGACTAATACTCGTCTCAAATTTGATGAATATTTTAAAATTAAATGAAAAAAAAAAACAACGCAGCTATACAGTCGGATGACAAATAGTACGGTAGCAGTTGTTCAAATTAACAAAAAAAAAAATACTTCAGAGCAATTCTCTACCAAAACCGGAAATGGATTTTATTTGTATTTTTTGATTTGGCTCAAACTTTGTGGGGGCCTTCCCTATGACCAAAGAAGCCATTTTGCATCATTAGTTTGTCCATATAAATTTCCATACAAATTTGGCAGCTGTTCATACAAAAATGGTACGTAAATATTCGAAAATCTGTAACTTTTGAAGGAATTTTTTGATCAATTTGGTGTCTTCGGCAAAGTTGTAGGTATTGTTAAGGACTATTTAGAAAAAAAAATAGGTACACGGAAAAAAAATTTCCCGATTTTTTTATTAACTTTTTTTCACAAAAACTCAAATTCCCAAAATACGTATTTTTTGATTTTCGAGATTTTTTGATATATTTTAGGGGACAAAAATCCGCAACTTTTGAGCTATAGAGAAACATGGTCAAAAAATCTGCCGCCGAGTTATGATTTTTCGAAAAACTGGTGATTTTTGGAAAAAATCGAAATTTCATACATAAAATTTTTTGACCTCATTTTTTATGCAAAATTGAATTTGCAATCGAAAATTACTTTACAGATTTTTTGATAAAGGGCCCCGTTTTCAAGATATAGCCACCGAAAGTTTGATTTCAGCGAAATATTTGCAGTTTTTCGATTTTTAAAAATAGTGACCATGAGTGACCATATCTAAAAATATTTTTTTTGAAAGGTTCAGAAAATTTGCTATAAAATTGTCTAAGAAACATCGAAGATTGGACCTCTGGTTGTTGAGATACAGCGGCTAAAAGAAAAAGAAACACGAAAATTGAAGTTTTCTAAGTCTCACCCAAACAGCCCACGATTTTCTAATGACGATATCTCAGCAATTAATGGTTCAATTTTCAATGTTAATACATGAGACATTCGTGAAATTTTCCGATCTCTTCGAAAAAAATATTTTGAAAATTTTTAAATCAAGACTAACGTTTCAAATGGGCATAACATTCAATGTTTTGCATAAAAAAAATAGGTCAAAAAATTTTATGTATGAAATTTCGATTTTTTCCAAAAATCACCAGTTTTTCAAAAAATCATAACTCGGCGGCAAATTTTTTGACCATGTTTCTCTATAGCTCAAAAGTTGCGGATTTTTGTCCCCTAAAATATATCAAAAAATCTCGAAAATCAAAAAATACGTATTTTGGGAATTTGAGTTTTTGTGAAAAAAAGTTAATAAAAAAATCGGGAAATTTTTTTTCCGTGTACCTATTTTTTTTTCTAAATAGTCCTTAACAATACCTACAACTTTGCCGAAGACACCAAATTGATCAAAAGTTACAGATTTTCGAATATTTACGTACCATTTTTGTATGAACAGCTGCCAAATTTGTATGGAAATTTATATGGACAAACTAATGATGCAAAATGGCTTCTTTGGTCATAGGGAAGGCCCCCACAAAGTTTGAGCCAAACCAAACAATACAAAAAATAAAAATGGTCGAAATCGGCCGGTTTTGTAGAGAATTGCTCTTCATATAATGAGTTTTCCTCGATAAATTAAAAAAATATAACTAAAATATTTTTTTTTAATTCATAACTTTTTTTTATTAGGTCCTTTTAGGTGGTGTGACCAGGTTGGGACCGAAGATCGTTAAATAACTAATATATAACAAAAAAAAAAAACAACTCCTTAAACTCCATACTTGGAGATCATGTAACTGGCGAGGGTTACTTGGTCCAAGCGGGTCTTGCAGGTCTTGAACCTGCTGATGTATTCGGAGAAAATGCCCCACAGCTCAGCCGAACTGTAGAGCACCTCCCCGGCTTCCTTCTCCGTGGCTTCACCGTCTCGGGAGCCACCTTGGCTGCTTCCTGCGGGCCGAGGGCGATCCTTCGATTTTCCAACCGGAACTGCGCCCGGCAGCGGAGGGAACTCCGCCGGCGTGAACGCCGGAACTGCTGGACTCTGCTTCTCCGCCTTCCTTGCCGGCGGTTTTGGTTTCGACGCCTGCTGGCGCCTCCGGATGAAGTCCGCACGCTTGGAGCAGCTGCGGTCCGTGGCTTCGTGAGCTCCAGAGCAGTTGGCACACCGTTTCGGCTCGGCTTCTTGGACTGTGCACTCGTCCGTCTTGTGGGGACCCCCACAGTTGTTGCACCTCCCCTTGAGGTGGCAGTTTCTGGTCGCATGGCCCAGCTGCAAACAGTTCATGCACTGGGTCACGTTTGGCCGCTTGTTCCGGTAGGCCTTCCACCGGATGATAGTTTTTGCCACAATTTTCATTGCAGAGAGCTTCTTCAGATTGGAGTATCCCTTGGGGAAGACCACAATGTACGGAGTATCGTTAACGGTGGACTTTTCCTTCCGCTTGATGACATGCACCTCCAGCGCGTCCAGCTTGAGATCCCTCTTCAGCAGGTACTTGACCTCATCCGGTTTCAGTTGATCAGTTAAACCACGAACAACGACCCGGTGAAATCGTTCGCTTCTTCGGCCGTGGGTGTAAAATTCCACTTTCTTCCTCTGGAGAACTTCCTGCAACTTGTCAAAATCTTTGACAGAGAAGCAGGTCACCTTGGTTCCAAATCGGGTTAGTTTGTAAATCAGGTTGAAACCAAATTTACAACTGTCCACTATTGCCACGAGCTTGTAAAAATCCGTGGTGCTCTTCACCACCAAAGGTGGTTTCTTTTGTTTACCTGCCGACTGGCCGGGTGGTGAAACCGCCGGGGCGTCTCCTCCTCCTGCTGGGTTGGCATTGTTGTTGTTTTCGTTTTCCGCTAGCGGGCTGAACTTGTTGTTATTGAGCACATTCTGCTCCACTTTTCCTTCTCCGACGACAGCTCCGGTGATCTCAGGGGTCTTCTTTCGCTTCCGATTTCCGGGGATGAGTTGGAAATCATCCGTCTCGGAGGTCTCTGCCACCTCCATCCGTCAAACAACTCGAGGCACGATGCCTTTAGCGCGAACGTCACACACGTCTACTTTCTCGGAGCTGTCAGAGCCAAGTCGAACTAAAATATTAATCACATAAATATGTTTGCAAAATAATGTTGAAATACTGCTAAGATGCTTACTTAAATCTTCGAACAAAATATCGTAACCGTACTAATCGAATCGTGACTGTATGCATGTTTTGTTTACAATATTATCTACACTCTGTGAAGAACTTACAAATTAAAGAGTAATTCCAAATCCTAGGTCGATTTGATACTAGCAAAAAATATATTTTTTAATGCTAATTTTAGTATTTAATCGTTATTTTAATAAGATATTTGTAATACATCAGTCAACTTGATAGTTCTACCATCTGTTTCACTATAAATAATGCAATTTAATGCTGTTGTGATAGCAGCAAAAAGTTTTATTCACAAATAATGTGTCCCAATTCGCCCCAAGGTCGGTACGAATTGGGACAGCTAATAAAACTTTTATTTGATCAATTTAACAAAGCAGATAAAGGATGAAATTGATACATTTGTAACGGTAATTATCCATTACATGAATGAAAAATATATTAGGCCTTTTCAATTCAATTCGGTTTTATTGGTGAATAATCAAGATACAATAAGTTCATTCACAGTACATAACAGAGTTTTGGAGTTCCTTACAGCTGTGTGTTACATCATAATCCATTTTGGAACAGTTATTGCTTGCAAATAAAGGTGTCACCAAGAGTAAGAAAAAAAATAATAAAAAACATACTAAAATTGCAAGGGAAAGGGGATAGAAATAGAAAAAGCTTAAAACTAGATCACAGTTTTTATCCTTTATAGATGTGCTTGAGCATCAGCTCCCCAAGGGCCAGGAATTGCTCCGCCTTGTTACGGCAGGTCCGAAACCGCGTCATCATCTCCCCTGCGAGAGCAAAGAACTCTGGCAGGGTAAAGAGATCTTCTCCGGTAACTTCTTGCTGGGTCGTATTGCCACTGCCGGCAGCGACCACGCTGGCGAACGATCGCCTTCATCCAGGAGGGAACGCTGAGTTGTCCGCTGGAACCGTACGATGACCAGCTGCCGGCACGGTTTCGCTCGTACTTCGCTGAGAAGGGTGGGACGCTGCTGCTTTCTTCTTCCTCTTTTCCTGCTCCTCGAGGTAGTTTTTCCGTGCGCTGCATCCACGGTAGTTGCTGGTATGGTTACCTCCGCAGTTGGCGCACTTGATGCGCGCCTTCGTTTGCTCTGCCTTGCCCCTCACGTCCGCTGTGCACGGCAGTGCACACGCCTCAGAGAGGTGTGATTCACCGCACTTCACACAGCGGGGCGGGAGGTTGCAGTTCCGCGAGCCGTGGCCGAATTTCTGGCAACGGTGGCATTGTGCTGCGTCCGACGGGTTCTTTGAGTAGAACCGCCAGTTTACCCAAAACCCGTCCAACGCCTTAGTTCGCCGCAGGTCTTGAATCTTGACGGTGCCGCGGTCGAAGTACAACAGGTACAGGGTGTGTGTACCTGTTACTGTTGTCTTCCGCGAGAGGACTTTTATGTCACGCGGCGTTATGCCAGCACCCGAGAGGTCGGAGATCGGGCGGTCTTCTGGACGGGGTCGAATGTGTAAAACTTGAAGTTTTGACGCTTCAATTTCTCCACAACCAGGTCGAAGTTCTTTTTGTCAAAAGTGTAAACTTGCACTGACGACTTACCGATTTTCAGACAATATCCGAGGCCTTCCAGCAACTCGTCAACATCGTCCGTCAACGTGTCCAAAACAAAAATTGGAGGTGGTCTACGTTCCTTTGGAGAATTGTTCTTTTTTTGGCGTCGAGACTTTCTTCCGTGCACGCCCGTCATCGTCGTCGTCGTCGGTAGTGCTGCTACCGTCGGTGTTGTTGTTTTCTTCGTCGTCGCTCAGCATCTGGAACTCGTTCCTGATGGGGATGTTGGCGGATGTTGATGTGCCACTGGTCGTGACACCGGAAGTACCGGAACGGGTTCGCACTGGTGATCTCGGAACGTATCCGGGATGTAGATACTTTGTCGATTCCATCTGCGCTCACGCTCCCCTGCGCGATGGTGGCCGACACGGCGTTTGTTTGTTTACCTTTTTGCACACGGCCGGTAGACGAACTTCGCGGGTTTTCGAGGCCGCACTCGAACTGCCACGGCCACGGCCGACCTTTGGCATGCTGGAGAAGCAAACTCGCAGGTAATCACAATCAACTACGACGAAAAATTACGAAACGGTAGAGCACAGAGCACTTGACTGCTGCTTGCTCTCGTGCGTACACGGAGGTGATAAATTAGGCTTCCAAAAGTTTCTTACCATTGAATTACTAACAAAAATGATCAAAAATTGTCCCAATTCGCCCCATTTTACGGTAACCAAAAGTTAAATCATACTTTATAATAGGTGCAAGTCATTGGTAGGGACACTACTGATCTAGGAAAAATAGCATGTTGATAAAATGAGCCTTAAAACGAACCCTAAGCCTTATTTTGTACTTTCCAAATATTATAAGAAAACGAAGGTTTTGAAAATACTTCATTCAACCTTATGCCCCGTGGCGTATACGTCGTTTTGGCGGTTATATGGTAGGAGAATCAGCTAATTGCATTGCTAGCAACAATTCCTCATACTGGAAATAATCAAAATTTGTAAAAATTACGGCCGTACGAGCGATTGTTCCTCTTGCCCCATATGGTCGTCTTGCCCCACCATCCCCATACACCTAGCGGATCATGCCTTGAAATGCCCGCAAAATGTATCCGTTTTGTTACATCATAATAATTTTACTATGGGATTAGCGTGTTGCCTATATCATAATTTGAAAACAAAATACTTCAATGAGTATGTTAATGATCGTAATAGATGTATGTGAATGCATTACTAGCTTTTTTGTATCGTTTACCTGGTAAAATGTGGATATTCCTTACCTTTTATATTCATATTCCTAAATAACAATAAAATATAAAAATCTGTTGCAACCTAACGTTTAAGAAGCGAAACAAACTTTTGGAAAAGATTGATTTGTTAGTCTATACTTAAATTTGTTTAATGTTTTGCATTTTAATATTGTATTAGTTTTAATAGCATGCATATATTGTGAATGTTTGTTGTATCTATTTGATCATTCCTTTTCATTTTATTAAACAATATCAGGAGGGTTTGATGCTGTTTAAAACCTTTCTTTTAAACTTAACCTAAATTTCTCAGGAATGGAACGACTACAACCTACGGTGGAATGATTCTGAATTCGGGGGAGTTAGAGATTTAAGGATCACGCCAAACAAACTATGGAAGCCGGATGTTCTTATGTACAACAGGTATGCAAACTGAGTTCTGTACAGTTTTGATTATTTATTTAATGCTCACTTAATCTTCGAAGTGCTGATGAGGGATTCGATGGAACGTACCATACGAATATAGTAGTGAGAAATAATGGAAGTTGCTTGTATGTACCTCCTGGAATATTCAAAAGCACGTGTAAAATTGATATAACATGGTTCCCATTTGACGATCAACATTGTGAGATGAAATTTGGTAGCTGGACGTACGATGGAAATCAGGTAAGGTATTGTCTTTAACATTTGACACACCTATTTATGATTTTGGTGTTTTTATTCTCAGCTCGATTTGGTGTTGAATTCTGAGGACGGAGGAGATCTGTCGGATTTCATTACCAACGGAGAATGGTATCTGATAGGTAAATCTAATAATCAGATTATGCTGCTGCGAACGTTTTTTAAAGTTTACGTTTCTTATAAACATTTAAAAACGTTTACAAAAAAAAATATTAGAAAAACTTTAAAAACTGATTCTTGTATATATTGGTTTATAACAGGAATGCCAGGAAAGAAAAATACTATAACATATCAATGCTGCCCAGAACCATATGTGGACATAACATTCACCATACAAATCCGGAGACGAACGTTATATTATTTCTTCAACTTAATTGTACCATGCGTCTTGATTTCATCAATGGCTCTGTTAGGTTTCACGCTTCCACCGGACTCTGGTGAAAAATTAACACTAGGTAAATGTGAACAAATGAAAATTCAATTACACTTTATGTTTAAAAAGAAAAATCTTCTCGGAAACGACGCAACATAATGAGTGGTTTGATTTGTACACCACAAAGATGCTCGTATTCCTCAATTCGATGTGATCGTGCTATCTTAGTCGTTTTTAGTTTTGACGTTCCGAGAAAAACGTATTTTTTCATGTTTGTTGTTTTGTGTATTGTCCTGAAGTTGGGTTGAATTTAGTTGCCGGAGTCCCGAATTATAATTAAACATGTTTAAAGTAGTCGGGCAAATACGTGTGTCAAACGCGTTCTGACTAAATTCCCTTTTTAAAGTTTAAGCAATTCAAAAATTCCCAGGGTGTGTCAAGATAGCATGATCAGATCGAAACTTTTGAGAGGAGTGAACAACAAGTGACAACGCACGGAATATTTCCGGTTTTGTTGAATATCCAGAATTGAAATCGAGTTTTGGAGATCTGTGAAGGTCAAAAGGTGAAGCTGCACAAAATGGCGATATTAACTCAATTTGGTCCAAAATCGACGTGCGACAAGATAGCACGATCACAGCGAACTTTTCATATATTCAGTTTGTTTGCTCAGTTTGCTGAGGATGACTAATCATGACGATTTCTAAAGTATTTCAGAATGAGTAAAAGATAGATCTCAGGTTGCAGTGACTTGACTTTTTCTGACAGCCAAACAGATTTTTCCATAATAAAAACCGCTTAGTAAATGTAGATGATACCTTGATACTCTGTATAGCGTAATAGATTATTTTAGTAATTTGAGAGTTTCAAAATAAATAAAATTTAACAATTTATTAAAACAATTGATGGTACTGTTGCTTCAACATCTCTTGACAACAGAGGATTGTGTTAAAATAAAGAAGCATAAAGTTCAGATAGGTGAAATGGGAAATCTACAAATTCATATTAAAATCAAACTAATTAGAGTACACTAAAAAAAATAGTTCGCGTAAACGTGAACAGAGTCGACGGGAACCAGGAAGAAAACTGTTCAACTTTCATGGTGCAATTTTGAATTGGCATGAACTCTGTTCACGTTTACGCGAACTCATTTTTTTGCGTGTATATTATAACAAGATACAACCTAAAAGTACAAATCTACATTACTTTTTCAAAACAACCAATGCGCCATGGGTTTCCTATGCACATAGGACCTTTTGAAAAAGTAAACGAAAAATCATCTATAGATACTTATACGGGCCGCTCAAATGAAATGTTATGTCTAATTCGTATTGTTAGTGTATGGTTCTTGAATGATCATAATAACATAAATTTGCTGAACAAAATTACAATAGGGTCCTTAAGCCATATTCCAATGTTCATGTACAATGGTGAAAACACGATTTAAAACCATTTGCGATCTTTTTTATTTTAATGCATAAAATAAATTGACAAGACAGTATGTTTTCGATGGATCACTTATGGTCCCCTTAGAACGAGCTGTCAGGTAGGATGTTTTCTGTCAAGAAGGGCCACAAAGTTGATTTTTTGAAATTGATTTATAAATCCATTATAAATCCTTTCTGGTCATTGTAGACAGAAGATTAAGCTTTATCGTTGTCAACAATCACAAATCACAAATTTTGGCTTAATTTGACTACCCAATTGTAACTTAAATTTGACCCATTTCGCATAATCGCTTTGGTGCACCTTAAACATTCGTTAGAATACATTCATTAGTTCCATACAAGAAAAACAATATACATAAAGAAATGTGTACATTTTTTAATCAGCCCCATTAGAATTTCGAATAAGTTCATAATGAATTAGTTATTGCATTATAGAGCAGTACATGTTTTTTTCTTCTAAATTAAGCATTTTAATATATAGCTGTAAAGAATTTTTATATTGCGAAACAAATAAAACGACGCCAAACACGATTATTTCTCTGACAATTTAATTCTACACTATAGGGTAAATTCTCGTATGTTTGGCAGGTTAAGCACTCGCTCCTAACTTCATCCAATTTGCTGATTTTCACTATTTAAACAACTAATTTTGCAAAACTTTTGATAGAAACTTGCTTGCTCACTTCTTATTGAGCTATTTATCACTCGAGTTCAGTTGAAAACGCTTTGAATTAGCTTTAATTGAAAGTCAAATTTCTGACCTGCCAACATTAGAGGCACGCTGGAATTAGATGCTGTTCCCCTAACTGATAACTAATAAAATGAAATACATTTTTATACAACTTAGATGTATATTTATAAGATATTGATTTTTTTTATCGTAGCCGTAGTGCATGTTCAAAATTGCATATTTTTATCAGCATGATTTGATCTTTGTTCATTCATCTGGGTTTTGCAATGAAATTTATTTTTGACAGATGAACTTTTTAGAATTTGACATTACATTGTGTTTAGCGGTCCCAAATAAGTTAATATCTCAAATTCTTGCTTCAATTATAAAGAAAAAAATAATTTTTGTTTCACTTCTAGTTATGTTTCAGATATAATCTTAAATTTTCAATCTTTCAGGCGTGACAATACTCCTTTCGCTAACTGTATTCCTGAACTTAGTTGCGGAGACATTACCTCAAGTATCCGATGCAATTCCTTTGTTAGGTAGAATTTCTTAAAATATTATGTTCATTGGAGTCTTGTTAATCATTCTGTCTATGTGTGTGATTGTGTGTGTGTTTATATCACTTACTACTGTGAATAGTGAGGTTGTTTTAATGAAGTTATCGATGTTAAATTTATTTCGCAGTATACTTTTGTCTTTGCTTGAATTAATCTAATAATTATTTCAATAAAAATCCCTTTAAAATAGAGATAATTCTTATTTAATAAAAAAGATGCCGGAAAATAACCGCATATTAAAATGAAAATCACATAAAAAGATCAACTGTTACTCTAGGTAAAATATAATGATCTTAGAATGCTTGGTAACTTATTTTATTTTTTCATGCTTAAAAGCATCTTTTATCTCTCCGATGCTGAGAAGAATACAAATTTTGATTTTGTATTCGTATTGACTGGTACATGTATTTCTACAACTTCAGGTTGCTTATTTATAATAATTTAAAAAAAAATGGCTGGTTGGTTTAATCTAGAGGTTAGGTCGATAGCTCAGTCCAGGTGTAGGAGTCGTCTCCCTGGGTCCTGTCTCGGTGGAGTCGCTGGTAGGCAGTTGGACTAACAATCTAAAGGTCGTCAGTTCGAATCCCGGGGTGGATGGAAGCTAAGGTGTGAAAATAGGTTTGCAATTGCCTCAACAATCAAGCCTTCGATCACTTAGTTTCGAGTAGGAATCTCGCAATCGAGAACGCCAAGGCAATGCTGTAGAGCGAATAATTTGATTTTGATTTGATTGATTTAAAGCAAAAAAAAATCTTGTCTTTTGCAATCATTTTCATTAGGATTAATGCAGGGAATCATGAGAAATAAACGATTTTGTTCTTCAATCCGGCAGAAAGGCAAGTAACCTCATTTTGGCGCTACCGTAAACTGGGGTCAATCGGGACACATGGGGTGAATTGGGACAGCAGTTTTAACCATGTTGGAGCAAAATATTTTGATTTTTCTGGTTGGTTTCGGTTAGAACAGACTCAGGCCAACAAAATGTGTAAATCCATTTCCAAATTTAATAGCTTTAAGTGCTCTAAAAACTGCTGTCCCTATTCAGACCATAGTCCCGATTCACCCCAGATTACGGTATCTACATTTGAAACACAGTCGCGCTGCAAAACCTCAATCATATTCTATATTTTGATGTAGAGTTGAATTAATGTTTCGTTTTAATGTCCCGCCGTTACTTGGGATTCCAAGAATTTTGATAATTCGTCACTTTTTGTTCACCAAAATGCAAAAATCTCAGTTTTGCGAGGACATAATTTAAATATTAAAAAAAGAATAAAAGAACTGGAAGCCACAGGCTATCATATTTAAATGACTTTATTAGGGGAGTGTGGGGTATTTTGGACACCCTGAGGAAATTGCTCTGCCACGGGCTTTATGGATATTTTAAAGGAATGTGGATGACACCAGAGGATAAAAGAGACCATATTATATGGAAAAATGTAATTTTTTTCGATAAATTTTGATGCAAACCTAATTTTTATCGAACAAATTAAAGGGTATCCAAATTACCCCCACATTTTTGTGTGGGGGTAATATGAACACCCTTATGGGGTAATTTAGACATGCCTTGTGGGGTAATATAGACACCTTTTTTGGGATAATTTGGACACATGTTGAAGAATAAGTTTAACATTTGATTTTTTGAGCATGTTTTATATCCTTCAACCTGGTTTTGTAATTGCTTTATATTTTTAAGTGTTGTTTTGCTCACAATATTTCATCAAAGGTTTAAATAATGATTTTGTGATAGAACTATAATTCAATAGGAAGATAACAAAAAGTTCAGTGTAGTATACATAATTTAATCATTCATTCTGAAATTCAAACATTGATTCTGGATTAGGCACAAGTATTATTTGCAGTGATTAATGTATCGTTTGGATTTATCCAAACCAATGTTTATATAGAACTAATTAACCTGAAACTATCATTTTTTTAATTTTACTTTCCGTAGCCCTTTAAATTTAAATATTATTGTAAAGCAGCATATAGAAATTAGAAATGTCAAAGAAATGAATTAAAAACAATCAACATTAGAGTCTAGTTGAACGCCAAATGTGCAGTAATCAGATTTTCATCCATTCGAATATTGAAATAAATGAATCTAAATTTAAAAAAATAGGGGTTTTGTGAAAGTTCTCATTGCTCAAATTCTTTTTTAAGTGTTTTGACATTTGAAATCCCTCTAAATTTATCTGAATCCCTTTAAAAACTCAACCAACCATGAAAGTTATTTTTTTTTGCCTGCCAGGTAGACTTTCAGGTTTGACCAAATTACCCCACAAGCCATGTCCAAATTACCCCCATAGCATGTTCTATCAAAAATTGCAATTTTTGATGATAAAAATGGATAAAATGCACAATTTGTATACGTACATATCTCAGGCGTCGTCCAAGCAACCCCCTTAAATAAAAATTGTCAACTTTTTTGCCATATAATCCCTGCAAAACCTTATTTCCCAACCCTCAAAAATTAGAACTTAAGGCAATGCCAAACGGCCTTTGTACTTTTACATATTCTACCAAAACTGCTTAACCTATTCCGACTTTTTTTGGTTTTTCCATACTCCTAGGCCATTACTAGTACTAGCCTTATCACTTAAATTGCAGTTTTCACTTTATATCCGAAGTAGGTGATTTTTAAAGGATTATCCAAATTACCCATTACGTGGGTCTCGTGGCGCAGGGGTAGCGGCTTCGGCTGCCGATCCCGATGATGCTATGAGACGCGGGTTCGATTCCCGCCTTATCCACTGAGCTTCTATCGGATGGTGAAGTAAAACGTCGGTCCCGGTTTCTCCTGTCTCGTCAGAGGCGCTGGAGCAGAAATCCCACGTTAGAGGAAGGCCATGCCCCGGGGGGCGTAGTGCCAATAGTTTCGTTTTTTTTTTTTTTCCAAATTACCCCCACTGTCCATATTACCCAAAACTCCCCTATGTTTGCACTTTTTTCATTCGAGCTCAGCGCGCGAGTTGTAAACCATTTTTAGGATTTTTGTTGTTGTATGGAAACATTGTTTCTGACACCCTTATCTGTCATTCTAGAAGTGTGCACCAAAGTTTTGACAACTTTTATTTTTTTTTTTGGGACGCCCTAATGGGCATACACAGAAGTAAAGTTATGATTACAGGACACTCTCAAAACACGAACAACGAATAGAGCTATCTACGTGCTCATGTATTGCGTGTACGAATACGAAAAAGATTGAGGTCAAATTTTGTACCGACCATCTAAACAAATGGCGTGCTAGTGAGCGTTAGAGTGGGCTTAGATAACTTTATTATCGAAAGATATCTGCTCGTAAACCCATGCTACAAAAACTGTATATGGGTAAGAGGTGGCACGGGTTCCCCACAGACCGTTATTAGAGCAACTCTCAACGAAATCGGGCGATTTCGACCATTTTTATGTTTTGTATTTTTTTTATTTGACTCAAACTTTGTGGGGGCCTTCCCTATGACCAAATAAGCTATTTTGCGTCATTGGTTCACCCATACAAGTCTCCATACAATTTTGGCTGCTGCCCATACAAAAATGGTATGTAAATATTCAAACAGCTGTAACTTTTGAGTGAATTTTCTGATGAATTTGGTGTCTCGGCAAAGTTGTAGGTATTGTTGAGGAATTTTGAGAAGAAATAGGTACAGGAAAAAAAATTGCAGATTTTTTAATCAACTTTTTTTTTACTAAAACTCAATTTCCCAAAATACATATTTTTGATTTTCGATATTTTTTTATAAGTTTTAGGAGACAAAAATCCGCAACTTTTGAGCCATAGAGAAACATGGTCAAAAAATCTGCCGCCGAGTTATGAATTTTTGAAAAAATAATGATTTTTGGAAAAATCGAAGTTTCATGCAAAAACAAGTTTGACATTATTTTTTAAAGCAAAATTGAAATTGCAATCGAAAAGTACTTTTCAGATTTTTTGATAAAGGGCTCCGTTTTCAAGATATAGCCACCGAAAGCTTGTTTTAAGCGAAATATTTGCAGTTTTTCAATTTTTAAAAATAGTGACCATAAAAGACCATTTCTAAAAAATTTTTTTTGAAGAGTTCAGAAAATTTGCTATAAAATTGTTTAGGAGACATTGAAGATTGGACCTCGGGTTGCTGAGATAGAGCCGCTTTAAGAAAAAGAAACACGAAAATTGAAGTTTTCTAAATCTCACCAAAACAACCCACCATTTTATAATGATGATATTTCAGCAACTAATGGTCCGATTTTCAATGTTAATACACGAAAAATTCGGAAAATTTTCCGATCTTTTCGAAAAAAATATTTTGAAAATTTTTAAATCAAGACTAACAATTTTAAAGGGCCAAACATTGAATATTACGCTCATTTAAAATGCTAGTCTTGATTAAAAAATTTTCTTAGTGGAGCTGAACTGCCCTTTTCAGGGCTCTAATTGATTACGAAATAGTTATTCTAAATTTCCAGAAACATATTTCAGAAGTTTAATACCCATTTTCCCTAACTCTTATGGTTCGGCAAATGTCCCCACATCGAAACATCCCCGGGGCCTCCGGCCACTCCAGGTAGTGGCCACTACTGCCAAAATGTCAAATTTCATGTCCAGTATCAAAAATCTTTAAGTTTTTTTTTTTTTTTAAACTTCATCATCCCGGTACGAGAATCGAACTCACGACCTCTGGATTGGAAACCCAGCACGCCGCTAGTCGAAACCCATCCCCTACCGGTCAGTATTCCCAGTGAGCAGATTTGCTCTTTTAAGGGATCTGACGTTGCCGAGCCAGACGGGAATCGAACCCATCACCTTCCGCTTACAAGGCGAAACCCGTAACCTCACGGCCACGGTAGCTCGGCGAAGTTTGATACCCATATTGCCCCAACTCTTATGGTTCCGCAAATTTCTCCTTATCGGAACATCCCCTGGGCCTCCGGCCACTCCAGGTGGTGGCCACTACTGCCAAAATGACAAATTTCATGTCCAGTATCAAAAACCCTAAAGTTTGATACCCATATTGCCCCAACTCTTATGGTTCGGCAAATGTCCCCCTATCGGAACATTCCTGGGGCCTCCGGCAAATTCCAGGTGGTGGCCACTATTGCCAAAATGTCAAATTTCATGTGCAGGATCAAAAACCCTAAAGTTTGATACCCATATTGCCCCAACTCTTATGGTTCCGCAAATGTCCCCCTATCAGAACATCCCCGGGGCCTCCGGCCACTCCAGGTGGTGACCACTACTGCCAAAATGTCAAATTTCATGTCCAGTATCAAAAACCCTAAAGTTTGATACCCATATTGCCCCAACTCTTATGGTTCAGCAAATGTCCCCCCATCGAAACATCCCCGGGGCCTCCGGCCACTCCAGGTGGTGGCCACTACTGCCAAAATGTCAAATTTAATGTCCAGTATCAAAAATCTTTAAGTTTGATACCCATATTGCCCCAACTCTTATGGTTCCGCAAATGTCCCCCTATCAGAACATCCCCGGGGCCTCCGGCCACTCCAGGTCGTGGCCACTACTGCCAAAATGTCAAATTTCATGTCCAGTATCAAAAACCCTAAAGTTTGATACCCATATTGCCCCAACTCTTATGGTTCGGCAAATGTACCCCTATCGGAACATCCCTGGGGCCTCCGGCAAATTCCAGGTGGTGGCCACTATTGCCAAGATGTCAATTTTCATGTGCCGGATCAAAAACCCTAAAGTTTGATATCCATATTGCCCCAACTCTTATGGTTCCGCAAATGTCCCCCTATCAGAACATCCCCGGGGCCTCCGGCCACTCCAGGTCGTGGCCACTAGTGCCAATTTGTCAAATTTCATGTCCAGTATCAAACATCCTAAAGTTTGATACCCATATTGCCCCAACTCTTATAGTTCGGCAAATGTCCCCCTATCGGAACATCCCCGGGGCCTCCGGCCACTCCAGGTGGTGGCCACTACTGCCAAAATATCAAATTTCATGTCCAGTATCAAAAACCCTAACGTTTGATACCCATATTGCCCCAACTCTTATGGTTCCGCAAATGTCCCCCTATCAGAACATCCCCGGGGCCTCCGGCCACTCCAGGTCGTGGCCACTACTGCCAATTTGTCAAATTTCATGTCCAGTATCAAAAACCCTAAAGTTTGATACCCATATTGCCCCAACTCTTATGGTTCGGCAAATGTCCCCCTATCGGAACATCCCTGGGGCCTCCGGCAAATTCCAGGTGGTGGCCACTATTGCCAAAATGTCAAATTTTATGTGCAAGATCAAAAACCCCAAAGTTTGATACCTATATTGCCCCAACTCTTATGGTTCGGTAAATGTACCCCCATCGGAACATCCCCGGGGCCTCCGGCCACTTCAGGTGGTGGCCAATTCCAATTATCAATTCCCGCTCATGCCGGCTGGCATGTCTTGGGGTGTCCATGCTTCCAAGCTATCTGCTCCCGGGCCTCCAGGCCATCTGCTCCCGGGCCACCAAGCCATCTGCTCCCGGGCCACCAAGCCATCTGCTCCTGATGTGTTCGCGTCGACGTCCAGCAGCAGAATGAATTTTCGGGACTGACCGAGCCGCTTTTTGTTGTTTTAGGTCGGGGACGAATGCTCCGCCTCTTTGCACCCATTCTCCTATACCTCCTTATTCGCTAGTTGCCCGTCGACGATCCGAAAATTATGAGGTAGAGTGGGGGTGATTTTAGATACATCAATCTCACGTCTCTATATTGACTGATTGGGAAACGTTTGTTCAACCAACCAGCGTGCACCAAAAAGAGGGGAAATTTGCCTAGAGGGGAATTCGTCACGTAACGTTTTGCTTCGCGAAAATTTTTGACAAAGTTCTTTGTCAAAATCTGTAAAGTACTTTCCGATTGCACATTCAATTTTGCATTATAAAATAATGTCAAACTTGTTTTTGCATGAAACTTCGTTTTTTTTCCAAAAATCACTGTTTTTTCAAAAATTCATAACTCGGCGGCAGATTTTTTGACCATGTTTCTCGAAGACACCAAATTGATCAAAAAATTCACTCAAAAATTACAGCTGTTTGAATATTTACATACCATTTTTGTATGGACAGCAGCCAAAATTGTATGGAGACTTGTATGGGTGAACCAATGACACAGAATAGCTTATTTGGTCATAGGGAAGGCCCCCACAAATTTTGAGCTAAATAAAAAAATACAAATAAAATCCATTTCTGGTTTTGGTAGAGAATTGCTCATTATGAAAAAAAATGTCCACCCAAAGCAATGATTGGGACCACTTTCAAAATATTTGCCGGCAGAAATTTCGATTACGATCAGTTTTAGTATTTTCAGTAGAAATTAAGGAGAAACCGCATATAAAAAGTTTCAAATGTTTTAACTCTAAAACGTTACTGGACATGGTTTTAAATTGTATTTCCATGTAGCAGATTGATATAAAATCGATTCACGGGACTGACTTATTAAGAGGATTACAAGCCTGCCTATACCATGTGACTTAAGTACAACATTTACAAGTTTATACGGCTTCGGCTGCCGATCCCTAAGTTGCTATGGAGCGCTGGTTCGACTCCCGCCTTATCCTCCTGGCCTACTATCGGATGGGGAAGCAAAACGTCGGTCCATTCGCGTAAAAGAGGTTTTGGGTGACTCACCACACATATCCTTCGGACGCCTAGAAATGAGCTTAAACTTGCAACAGAGGCCACAAGACTGCCGTTTTACGGCGATATGATGTATACGCCATTGAGGTGATTTTGCTGTAGACACGATTTTCTGTTTATGTTCATTTTTTCAATTTAAAACAACTAATTAATAGCAACAGGTTTTTTGCGAGTGTTTTCCGTTTCGTTTTTCAACAATCTTTATTTCCTTCCATTGAGATAAATGTAGGGGAAGGTGGGGCAAGACGACCATATGGGGCAAGAGGAACAATCGCTCGTACGGCCGTATTTTCAACAATTTTAATTATTTCCAGTATGAGGAATTGTTGCTAGCAATGCAATTAGCTGATTCTACTATCGTAAAACGGGGTGACTTTGATAGCCGGGGTGACTTTGATAGGTTTGCGATTTTTCCGCAAAATGAAGAATACAATTAAAATACGTAAGGAATGGTTTAGAAACATACTGACCGTGGTAGAGAAGTGTTCAAAGTACCTCAAGAAGAACTTTTCATAAAATTTTGAAAAGTTTAAAAAGTTAGTTAACTATAGTTGAGAAAATGTTAATGAAAGTCATTATTTTGAACTTCTCAAAGTGTCATGATTTTCTCAATGAACATAATTTTGAATCGGAAAACGGAATGCATTTTCGGATTCTTTGGACAATTTTCCACTAGGGGAAGGTTAACTAAATTAGTAAATAATAAATAATATGTGTTTTTGAAACACAATTAAAAAAAATCTCCAAATTGATAGGCAATTTCAGTTGAACAAATTTCATGTAAAATGTGAAAACTTGTGATTCGTGCTTCAAATTCTATATAAAATGCAATATAAATTGAAAATTTTACAATCAAAACTAGTTTAAACAAATTTCAGGCAAAATTCGACTTTTTAACAATTTTACCTAAAGTTTATATGTATTTTGCTAAAAAGTTTATACACTTAGTTAACTCAATATAAACATTGAATTTTTTTTCTTAAAAACTATATCAGCTACTTTAGTGATGGTATATTAAGCGTACAAATAAAGTTTGAACATCTTAAATATGATTTTAACAAGAAAAACTATGACTATCAAAGTCACCCCGGAATTTGAACGAAGAATTTTCAACGTAACTGTTTTTCTAAACATTTTTGAAAATACTTTTTTCCGAAATAGTGCATGGACTTTGTGTGGCCTACCCCATTACATGTTTTAAAAATAATAATCTTGAGAAAAACCTCACCTGTTGGAAAATATTCCAAAAACAAATTGAAATCCTATCAAAGTCACCCCGGTTTACGGTACCTCATAACCGCCAAAACGACGTAAACGCCACGAGGAATAGGATTTAATGAAGTTTTTTTCAAAACCATTGTTTTCTTATAATATTTGGAAAGTACAAAATAAGGCTTAGGGTTCGATTTAACTCTCATTTTATCAAAATGCTATTTTTCCTAGATCAGTAGTGTCCCTACCAATGACTTGCACCTATCATAAAGTATGATTTAACTTTTGTTTATTTTTACGGCGATATGATGTATACGCCATTGAGGTGATTTTGCTGTAGACACGATTTTCTGTTTATGTTCATTTTTTCAATTTAAAACAACTAATTAATAGCAACAGGTTTTTTGCGAGTGTTTTCCGTTTCGTTTTTCAACAATCTTTATTTCCTTCCATTGAGATAAATGTAGGGGAAGGTGGGGCAAGACGACCATATGGGGCAAGAGGAACAATCGCTCGTACGGCCGTATTTTCAACAATTTTAATTATTTCCAGTATGAGGAATTGTTGCTAGCAATGCAATTAGCTGATTCTACTACCGTAAAACGGGGTGACTTTGATAGCCGGGGTGACTTTGATAGGTTTGCGATTTTTCCGCAAAATGAAGAATACAATTAAAATACGTAAGGAATGGTTTAGAAACATACTGACCGTGGTAGAGAAGTGTTCAAAGTACCTCAAGAAGAACTTTTCATAAAATTTTGAAAAGTTTAAAAAGTTAGTTAACTATAGTTGAGAAAATGTTAATGAAAGTCATTATTTTGAACTTCTCAAAGTGTCATGATTTTCTCAATGAACATAATTTTGAATCGGAAAACGGAATGCATTTTCGGATTCTTTGGACAATTTTCCACTAGGGGAAGGTTAACTAAATTAGTAAATAATAAATAATATGTGTTTTTGAAACACAATTAAAAAAAATCTCCAAATTGATAGGCAATTTCAGTTGAACAAATTTCATGTAAAATGTGAAAACTTGTGATTCGTGCTTCAAATTCTATATAAAATGCAATATAAATTGAAAATTTTACAATCAAAACTAGTTTAAACAAATTTCAGGCAAAATTCGACTTTTTAACAATTTTACCTAAAGTTTATATGTATTTTGCTAAAAAGTTTATACACTTAGTTAACTCAATATAAACATTGAATTTTTTTTCTTAAAAACTATATCAGCTACTTTAGTGATGGTATATTAAGCGTACAAATAAAGTTTGAACATCTTAAATATGATTTTAACAAGAAAAACTATGACTATCAAAGTCACCCGGAATTTGAACGAAGAATTTTCAACGTAACTGTTTTTCTAAACATTTTTGAAAATACTTTTTCCGAAATAGTGCATGGACTTTGTGTGGCCTACCCCATTACATGTTTTAAAAATAATAATCTTGAGAAAAACCTCACCTGTTGGAAAATATTCCAAAAACAAATTGAAATCCTATCAAAGTCACCCCGGTTTACGGTACCTCATAACCGCCAAAACGACGTAAACGCCACGAGGAATAGGATTTAATGAAGTTTTTTTCAAAACCATTGTTTTCTTATAATATTTGGAAAGTACAAAATAAGGCTTAGGGTTCGTTTTAACTCTCATTTTATCAAAATGCTATTTTTCCTAGATCAGTAGTGTCCCTACCAATGACTTGCACCTATCATAAAGTATGATTTAACTTTTGTTTATTTTTGTTGAGAGCTTTTAAAAAATCTTTCCAGGTGGGGCAAGTGTACCATATGGATTTTTAGTATAGAAAAAAATACGAATTGCTGCAACAACATATTTTATTTAGAAATAAACACATTAAAGTACTTAAAAACTGATAAACAATTGTTTTAAAAAATTATCCAAACAAAATATAGTGATATTATGAAAATTTACTATTTATCATCGAAGTAATATTTTTTTCGTAAAAACGATAAAATTTTCATTAAAATATTCTTATTTAATCTAAAAATGAAAGAAACGTTTCAAATACAATTTAATCTGATGTATCTAAGTGATAACAGTTCAAATGTTAGCAAATTAACATGTTGTTTCATGCATTGTTCCTCTTGCCTCAACGAATTGTTCGTCTTGCCCCACTAGTTGAGTAGAACGTACGGAAAATCAAAAATTTTAAAATCAATTTTTGATATTAAAAAACGAGATTTTTAAAAATTTTGTTCTATCAAAGTCTTAGTAAAGGCCTTTAATAAGATGATTATAAAAAATCCGACAGATTTTTTAACGTTTTTAATGGATTATAACGAGCATTCCCTTAGCTTGTTACACTTGCCCCACATTCCCCTATTAGTCACAGCTGTAAGGATCCCCCAAAACTCTGTACTGCACCTATAAAAACTATTGTTAAACGATAACTAAAGAAATAAACAGAATTGAATTGAATTGAAAACAACTAATTTAAGGTTTGCTCTGTAGAAACCAGTGCTGTTAAACGTTTAAATTAACGACGTTTAACTTAACGGAATCGTTAAAAGTTAACCTAAACGTGAACGCGAACGGAGCCTACGTTGATCTTAACGAGAACGTGAACGGAGCACGTTAATTAACGTCGTTAATCAACGCGTTAATCCTTCTGAGGCCCCGACTTTGAGGGCCAAACGGTAACATCTAGCGGGTTACTTCCAGTTGCATTTTACGGGCATTAACTGTGACTATGAGTTCCCGGTGAGGTTATTTGTCCAAAATTATCACCGGTTCCGGCAACCCGGAACATTCGTCAAGCATGTTTTTTAAGGCTTTTGTCATTCAATCGACATTTGAGCCAATGTTATGAAACGTTGTTTGTAGTACATAGGTACACTGACTACCTTGGGTCAGTTCAGGGCATCTGTGGCCACTCCGGAACCGATTCCATGGTACCACGCAAATGGTTCCGATGATTGTGATATTCAAAAGTCGACATGTTGCTTATCAAATTTAGTGAAATGAAACTCATTAATCAGCTATTATCATGCCGGTGTCCTTTGGCCCGATCGGACCACTCCGGAACCGGATACCGGAGACCGGAGGAAGTGTAGTGAGTACCGTAAACTGGGGTCAATCGGGACACATGGGGCAAATTGGGACAGCAGTTTTAACCATGTTGGAGCTTAATACTTTGATTTTTCTGGTTGGTTTCGGTTAGAACAGACTCAGGCCAACAAAATGTGTACATCCATTTCCAAATTTAAAAGCATTAAGTGCTCTAAAAACTGCTGTCCCTATTCGGACTGTAGTCCTGATTCACCCCAGATTACGGTATAGGAAAAGTCCTTTCATGCGACATATCAAACTTCATGAAATTGAAAATTATGTCCACTGTCGATGCCTTATGATTCAATATGTAGATTTTTTATTTTATTCAGGAAATATACACTTACACTTTTGTATTGGTTCCGATTGACCAGCCTTAAAACTCCAGTGCGCTTGCAGTTTGTAGGCTACAAGATGGTACGCAGTTGGAGACCCATTGCACTGCATCCAAGTAGGCCAAGTAGCCAGCTGAATTGTACAGGTTTGACACTCTCATCTCGCCGGTCACCATGGAAACCCAATCAAAGAACCAGAAGTTGCTGTTTACTACGTCAATTGTCAAATTTGCCTGATTTTTAGTTCAAGGCCTCCTAGATTGCGTTACGGAACCACTTCCGAATGTTCTGTCAATGGTTTTAAAACCAGCCAACCAATACAAGTGTATAGCCACAAAGTAACACAGAGTGAGCAGTCCAAATAAATGTCATTTTATTTTTTGGCTCCATAACCCGAGCATGGGTAAATAACAAGGGAAATGCGTAATAATACCTTTCTCTGGTATCAATACCAAATTTTGGTATTCCTGGACCCATTAAAATTTGTCTTAAGGATTATGCAAGAGCAAAATGTGCTATCATACCAATTATTGTTTTGATATTGCAAAATTGCAGAATTTGTCAATGGTCGAACACCACATATTGGTATTCTTTTGGTATTACAGTGTTTTATCAAATTCCTCTGAAACTATGGGAAAATTTTGACCAATTTTGACAAAATAATTAATTTTGCGCTAACATTATGTCTCAAAGCGAATGCTTTCATTGAAAACCGGAAATTTCAAACTTGATTTTAAACATTTTTGATATACCTCTAAAGAAATGACTTGAAATTGTGGAAAATTTTCTAAGTCAGGATGGCACATTTAGGTATTATTTTGGTATTAAAGTGTTTTATCAAATTCCTCTGAAACTATGGGAAAATTTTGACCAATTTTGACAAAATAATTAATTTTGCGCTAAAATGATGTCTCAAAGCGAATGCTTTCATTGAAAACCGGAAATTTCAAACTTGATTTTAAACATTTTTGATCCCGAGCATGGGTAAATAACAAGGGAAATGCGTAATAATACCTTTCTCTGGTATCAATACCAAATTTTGGTATTCCTGGACCCTTTAAAATTTGTCTTAAGGATTATGCAAGAGCAAAATGTGCTATCATACCAATTAAAGGTATTGTTTTGATATTGCAAAATTGCAGAATTTGTCAATGGTCGAACACCACATATTGGTATTCTTTTGGTATTACAGTGTTTTATCAAATTCCTCTGAAACTATAGGAAAATTTTGACCAATTTTGACAAAATAATTAATTTTGCGCTAAAATAATGTCTCAAAGCGAATGCTTTAATTGAAAACCGGAAATGTCAAACTTGATTTTAAACATTTTTGATATACCCCCTAAAGAAATGACTTGAAATTGTTGAAAATTTTGTAAGTCAGGATGGCACATTTTGGTATTATTTTGGTATTAAAGTGTTTTATCAAATTCATCTGAAACTATGGGAAAATTTTGACCAATTTTGACAAAATAATTAATTTTGCACTAAAATGATGACTCAAAGCGAATGCTTTCATTGAAAACCGGAAATTTCAAACTTGATTTTAAACATTTTTGATATACCCCCTACAGAAATGACTTGAAATTGTGGAAAATTTTCTAAGTCAGGATGGCACATTTAGGTATTCTTTTGGTATTAAAGTGTTTTATCAATTTTCTCTGAAACTATGGGATTTTTTTTACCAATTTGGACAAGATAATAAATTTTGCGCTAAAATGACTTGAAAAAAAAAACCAAATACTTTGAAATACGAGTCAATCGAAAGATTATTGAATTTTGGTTAATTTCAATCCAGTTTTATTTTAATAACACTTATTTTTCAATCTTGTTATTTTTCAGAATCTTCAAGAACTTCATGCACAGGCCGTTCATCAATGACAAATGCATTCGGTGTGGTGAAGAATATCACTAATAACAACATGGAATCGTCAGGTGAGTAGATTTGGCTGTTGCATATGGATCATTTCAGTTTTTTCACTAACTGCAACTGCTGCACTAAAAATGGTATGAAAATACCAAATTTTGGTATTACTTGTGCAAATATCAGCGACCAAAATGTGATCTTGGTTGCCCAGTAATAGATGGTAAAATACCATCAAATCATACCAAAATCATGTATGTGGAAGACCACAGGAATACCAAAATATGATTTTCCAAGGGCGCGGGAATACCTAAAAATTAAACCATGGCAATACCAAGTTTTGGTATTCAAGCAATGTTCAAAGATTCAGAAGACCTCAACTTGGTATTGAAATGGTTTTATTTTGAGGTATTATTTTACCCTTGGTTTGGTATTGTTGTGCCCTTCCACATACTAGACTTTGGTATGATTTCATGGTATTTTATCATCTATTACTGGGCAACCAAGGGCACATTTTGGTCGCTGTTATTTGCTCAAGTAATACCAAAATTTGGTATTCCCGTGTTATTTACCCCTGCTCGGGATATACCCCCTAAAGAAATGACTTGAAATTGTGGATGGCACATTTTGGTATTATTTTGGTATTAAAGTGTTTTATCAAATTCCTCTGAAACCATGGGATTTTTTTTTTATAAATTTTGATGAGATAATTAATTTTGCGCTAAAATTACTTGAAACCGAAAAATGTTAAAGCTGATTTTCATTTTTTTTATATACCCACTAAGATTTTTTTTAAAAAACGTTGAAATTTCTCTAAGTTGAGATAACCATTTGAATATAACCTTTGAAAAACGAGTTAATCGACAGATTATAGAATTTTGGTGAATTTCAATCCAGTTTCATTTTAATAACACTTATTTTTCAATCTTGTTATTTTTTAGAATCTTCAAGAACTTCAAGCACAGGCCGTTCATCAATGACAAATGCATTCGATGTGGTGAAGAATATCACTAAGAACAACATGGAATCATCAGTTGAGTAGATTTGGCTGTTGCATATGGATCATTTCTTTTCAGTTTTTTCACTAACTGCAACTGTTGCACTAAAAATGGTATGAATATACCAAATTTAGGTATTAATTTTGGTTGTCTGTTATTTGCCCAAGTAATACCAAAATTTGGTATTCCCGTGTTATTTACCCCTGCTCGGGAAGGTTTGCTGGTAGCAGGCGTGCGATGTACCACAAAGTGGAACAATAAATCAAGTGGCAGTGGTAACTCTGTCTTACTCTGTGGTATAGCTTAAATATATTTATTAACAATATGAAATTCTTCATAAGGCGTCGGCACTTTATCTATGATGCAGGCGAAGCGAGAGTGGAGGGGGGAGGGGGAAGCACTGTGGCCTCCAATGGCCGATTCCGGAAGGATCAACCCTGATGACGTCAGTTTGGCCTTCATTGGTTATAATGTTCAATTTCATGATGTTTGATATGTCGCATGAAAGGACTTTTCCTATACTCACTACACTTCCTCCGGTCACCGGTATCCGGTTCCGGATTGGTCCGATCGGGTCAAAGGACACCGGCATGATAATAGATTATTAATGATTTTCATTTCACTAAATTTGATAAGCAACATGTCGACTTTTGAACATCACAATCATCGGAACCATTTGCGTGGTACCATGGAGTCGGTTCCGGAGTGGCCACAGATGCCCTGAACTGCCCAAGGTAGTAAGTGTACCTATGTACTCCAAACAACGTTTCATAACATTGGCTTGAAACTAATGACTTTTCAGTATCAAGGAGGACTAGCTCGTTCCTTTTTCAGGGCAGAGACCATCTACTTACAGGTAGTCGTAGACCTAAGCTACTGACTACTCATCACTCAGGGTCGGCATTTCTACTCAGCGATTCAAGTGAGACACGGATGAAATAAAAATCAAGAACCACAATTTTCTAATCAAAATGTGTATTTTGTCCAAAGTGTAGGGTGTGGGTGTGTGTGGGTAATGTAAGGCACTTCAGGGGCAACGTACCGTTCAGCAGCTGGACTCGCAGCGAGGCTTCGCTGACTCCATTCCAATCCTCGAACGCCTTCGGCGTTCACCTGCTCCAAGGCCGGTCACAGCAGCGCCCTCGACTGTGCCGCCGCGATCCCGTGGGGGGGGGGGGATGTCGTTGAGCTGCTGGTTGGTCGTTGACTTCCGGATGGCTTGAGCTGGAACGCAGAGGTCGGCCAGCGGGTGTTGCTGGTCCTACTTGCGGCAGGCGTCTTCCCTCAGTGGCGAATTCGGCAGCCCCAGAGTCCACTGATATGGGCGTACCGAGAGGGGATAATCTCCTTGACGGGTTATGGCACCGTGCGCCAGAGATTCTGGGTCGGTGCTTGACGTAAAACGTAGCCGATGGACCCTGCGCAATCACAAGGCTAGGTTCAGCGGATACCCGTGTGCCGTCGCGCTGACGGACTAGACTTCCGTTCTGGGCACTTCCACTTCCGGAAGGCAAAGACGTGCGCAGTACAATTGGACGATACTGGCACAAACGGACACGACTTAACACACGGACGCCTGAATGGCAAAAGAGGCCGATGCTAAAAATCGGCGGGCCAAGAAGACATTTTCCCGCTCGAATACCAAACGGGAGGGGAAAAGCTCCATTTTCTTTTCCACCCAATTCGAGTAGTCCTGCCCTATCGCTGTCAAGGACTATCTCGTTACAGCGGCACGAAAACCCTTCTACTGCCATGTATTGTGTGATGTTGTATGTACGGAATCAAGTAGAAAAGTGAAGGTTCGTTGAAGAATTGTAACCAACGGTTACAGGCTCAAATGTCGATTGAATGCAGTGTTGCAATCCTCACGCGCTCACGCGCTCGTGAGCGCTCATTTTTCGCTCATTCGTGAGGAGGAGCGCTGCGCGAGCTAGCTCACGTTTGCCCGCGCTCACGTTTGCTCCGATTTTTTCAGCTCGCGTTTGCCCCAAGCTCGCGCTCGCGCTCATTTTTCGCTTACGGAGCGCTCACTTTGGAAGTATCGCGAAACGAATCGCGATTTTTTTCATTTTTGAGAAAGTTTTTGTTTTTCAACCCTAGTTAGATTTTTTACTTAAGGCGCAGCATGTCAGTGAAAACATCACTTAGGAACATTTTTTATATATTAATTGGAATAGCTTATTTTCATTAACTATGTTTTTGAATAATAAAGTGGATTCGCAAGGGTCAACTCATATTGGAGACCTACACAGAAAAAAATATTCCTGTAAATTTACATTATTTATCATGTACTAAAAGGTATCATGATAAATGATGTATATTTACATTAATTTCATCGGAAATTTAATGAGTTTCATTGGAAATGAGCCCTGACCAAGTCACTTCAAAAACGTGTAAATTTCCAATAAATTCGATGTAAACATACACGAACCAAAATTTTTTTTTGCTCCGTTGAATCTAGAATCCAAAAGAATATCGAGATTCTAGAATCAACGGAGCGACAGAATATGCAATTAGAAGCCAGAGGAAGGTGATAGGACGTGATTATGTAAAGGCGGCGATAGTTCAGGTGGTGTACTATTTAGCCACAGCGTCGAACCCCACCGTTATTTCATGGGAGATTCCCGGAGTGCTTGGATTTTGAGCAAGAACCATTTGAGGACAGCCCGCAGGTACATGAACGATGAGGCCGCGAAGGACACTAGCTTGTACCTTATTCGATAAAAACATCCGTAGGTTCTGATACTCCTAGAACCGATCCGACAGGCCAACGCACATTTCTCTGAAAAAGTTCTGCGACCGGTGGTTTTAATCGACAACGTGATTTCAATATTTGTTTTTGGGATTCGATGATTTAGGAAGTATCCTAAAATAAAAACAAATGAGTTAAAAATTCAAATAAAAATAAATACCCGTTTCGGACGAGGTGGCTCATAGACGTGTCCATGGACGTCCTGTTCATATACTCGTCCTGACCTTCCCACACGTTCGAGTCAGTCATCTTACGGTCAATTTCGCAATCGCTGCAAGCTCGGATGTGAAACAGGATCGCGTCCGGCTCACCAGCAGCGGTCACTGCTAACACCACCAAAAATCCTGATGCATCGAGCTGTGCCAGAAGTCCCGCTGGGTTGAGGCTGAATCCGAAGAGAAAAAACTAGGAAATGATTTTATAAGCATTAGGTACTTACATTTTAAACCGATTACTGACTAACTCTGTGCTCGAAGCGCCTTTTTCCGACCGAAATCAACGCAAAACTTTAATTACCTTTAATTCCGTGCCCCAAGCGGACGAACCAAAAGAGTTTTGATTCAGTGTTTATGTTTTGGTTCACTTGACAGCTGAAAATCCACTTCCAGATACTTTGGTCAGGAACAGCCCCTTTCCCATGCAGCAAAACTTTTTTTTCGGCAGGGCATGCTCCCAACGACTAGGAATCCTGAAAGAGATGCGTCAAAACACTCATTTAAAAAAAAAAAAAACAATAAATTTTGATTGATTGGGAAGCCAATCATGATCATTTTTTAGAGTAGAGAATTTAGCAGTTAAGCAATCTACCCTAAATAAGGTTCAAAAATTTATTTTGGTTGACTTTCCAACCAATTAAATTTAGTGGTCTTATTTTAAATGAGTGTCTTGACGCATCTCTTTCAGGATCCTTAGTTTCCACCTGCAACGAAAAATAAAAAAGAACGAAGAAAACAGTAGGCCAAGTTTGTAGTGTCCTGGCAGTGGAAAATTTTAAATTTTAGCTCCACATTCTATTAGATTTCTTCTAAATTATCAAAATCTGTGCAAAGTAATTGGAAAAAGCAGACAATTACTCACGACAATCTGCAGAAAAAAAACTCCGATTCTGAGACTTCCGGAGGATGCTCATCCACGGGAATGCCTGCCGACTTTTCGGGGATCTGTGCCAATCAACCCCGCCGTGGTTCGACCACCTCCAGCCTACCGACCGTACTGGACGATTCTGGTATTCAAAAAGCGAGTTCAAACGGGTGTCCTCTTCCGTGTCAACTACAAGAACAGTGCCAAATGTGTTCCGAAGCAGCAGCAGTCGACATCAGATCCGAAGATGCATCAAACCATATCCGGTTCCGCGAGCACATCTTCAAGCTGTCCTTGCCTGCTAGTGGAGTGACCGCGATCCGGATCTACTGCTGGGAACAAAAACGATCCGTACTTCAGGGCGTGTTTTTCGAGATCGAATTCCGGCTGATCGACGGAAGTCGGTTGCAGATTCATAGGAATAAGCCCAATTCATGAGAGGAAGAAGTGATAAGCCTGAGCTTGCAGATGGTGAACGAACGAACGAGTTAAATTTAAATCTTTTGAAAAGTTACCTCAAGCAAACAGTCTGTCCTGCTCGTTCCTTACGTAAACATCCACTGACGAAAGCAGGACAGACTGTTTGTTTACACTTCGGCTTGGGCCCATTTACATTGTTTTGCTTGAAATGGACCAAGGTAGAAGTGTAAATAAAGAGTCTATCCTGCTCACGTCAATTGGAACCAGCAGAACATACTTTTAGTTTACACTTTTACATTGGCCCAATTACATTTTTATGCTAGAATTACACTTACCTTTAATTGAGCCCGGAACACCGGCAACGGTATTGCAAAACACAAACAACACAATATAACTCCAAATCCAATTTCGTAATTTGGAGAGTTCGCTTGAAACGACTGCTTCCAAACAACAACGCATTAGAAATGTTTTGTTTTGATAAGCTGTCACTCAGAAGTTTCAATGCATATTTACATTAGTTCCGAATTTACATTTGAACATTTTTACATTTAGTTCATGATTTACATGTTCGCAAATTAATAATAAATGGCAACATCAGTTCCATTTACATGAGATTTGCCAATTACATGCAAATAATTTTTACATGATCGCTCTTTACATCTGATTTGACACTTTACATATGATTTATATTTTACATTTTCCAAGTTTACATCAAAAACACACTTTACATGACGTGGAAATTTACATATTTTTTTCTGTGTACAGTCAGAGTTAAAAATATAAATATTTTCGAATTAATCGGCCTTACCTCAACAATAGTTAAGGTAAGCAGAGACAATTGCTGGGGGAAGGGTATGAGCGCGTAAACAAAAATGACTGAAAACCTTATAAAAACTTACAAAACAATGTATAAATTCAAGATGATTTATGCTGTGGTAAGTTCGATTCAATGTTATGTGATTGGTTGATTAAAATATAACATTAAACTGTTTTATGTACCTGTTTGTTGACTACCTTTCCAGCGTGCGGGTCAGAATTAGCAACCATTAAAAAAAGTCATTCCGTTTAATGAATCGTTCAGTGCTTGGAAACGGCTGATCATTTTTTATAAAGTTAATCTTTCGCTTTCATATTCTAGAAAATAGGGTAAATCGTTGAAACAGTTCTTTTTTTCACAAAAAAGAAACTCCAAATTTCTAGTGTTTAAAATAACCCATTTGAATGAAATAATATAAATTGTCATTGTTTTGTTTTACCACATAATGGGTGACTCCTCTTCCCCCAATTATATTAAACACTTCCGCTTTTTCCTTTTTTTGTGTTTTTTTTTCAAACCGCTTTGAGTCCGGTTTCTAAAAACTTGAAATAAACACAATTTGTCAATTAATTATTTGTACATATCAGTGCTTCGCGTCAATGAATGTTTACATTAAGAATGAGTTAGCTCTTTGTTAGCTCACTCAAGAGTGAATCATTCTGTCCCTTGGATAATTCTGAATTTAAAATAGAACGTATATTTCGGTTTGTCCATTTCATTGCTTACTTTTGTTTGTTTGACCACTTTCTTGTTTGTTTTTGCTGCCTGTGCTGAGATAGTTCTAGAAACTTCGTTTCAAAAGGCAGATGCTTCAACAGGGAAAACAACTACCTACTTTGGCTCACCAGCTCACGTGAGCGCAAAACGCTCCGGTGAGCGTGAGCGAGCACGAGCTACCTGATAAAAACTCACGCTCCAGCTGGAGCGAGCACGCTTTCCGTGAGCGCTCGCTCATTCGCAACCCTGATTGAATGACAAAAGCTTTAAAAAAACATGCTTGACGACCACCAAAGCTTCGCCTTTGTTACGCTCCCTGCGAAACTTGGGTCCTCGTTCTGCTTCCCTTTTTTCTTCCGCTTCTTTTTCTTTACCTTCTCTCATTCCTTCTCCTTCCCTGGGTCTGGTTCTGGCTCCTTCGCTGGGTCCGGACTGTCTCCATTCCCCTGCTTCTGCTTCTTTGCATTCTCCTCCTCTCCAGGTGTTTCCCTGTCCCTTTTAGAGCTTGGGCCGGGCGGCGTTTTTGGTTCTTTCTCCCGTAGCGCTTCCTCCTCCAGTTTTGCGTTCAGCGTTTCTTCGGCTCTTTCAGCTCTGAGCTTCAGTGAATTTCGCGTCACCACCAGCGAGCTGTTTTCGCGCTCTGCGGCATTCATGGCTGCCTTGACTCCATTCAGCATCTGCTTGATTCTGGTGTGGACGTTGTTTTTGTCCTTGATGAAATCAAAGAGTTCGTTGACCCTCCTCCTGACCTCCTTCAACGCGGTCCTTCCGAGCAGGACTCTGTCCTGAGGGGTACTGCCGGCGAAGTTCAACACGGATGACTTGGGAGTTTCCCCTTCAATTACTCCTATCTGCTGACTCGAAGCAGCCGCCTGGTTCAACACTGGGGATATCAACACCTTCCCGCTTCCACGGAACGCGCTCGCCACTCCGCTTGCTGTGTCGCCGCCGTTTGACTCGCCTCCTGCCATTTCGACGTTTGCGTCCTCTTCTACCTCCGTGTTTTCCGATGCTTGGGGCGCATCGGGACCCTTTTGTTGGTTTGTTCCACTTGTCTTCATTTTGAATCCCACGAGTCGCTAGGGAAATATGGTCCGCTGCGGCAGTGCCCTGCCGTGACGCAGTAAGGGCAAATTACGTGTGGGGTTCGCCCCTGTGCCCCACAGGCTCCGTTATCGACTGGGAATTTGTTGAACCCCCCCAGCCATGCATCCCTCGACACGGGTCGCGTCACATCTTGGATTCGGGGTTTGGTGAGGTTTTGGGCTAAAACACTTATAGCGGCGTTCGATCGCTTGACAGAGGTGTTTTGGGACCCATGTGGTTTTTTTGAAGAAATTAAACAGAGCCCTTGTTCAATTCCGCCACGTCCTAGACATCTTCCCGCTGCTGGTCCGGGGACGATGCAATGAATGTATGCAATCGCCGACAGCTATCCGCCAACTGCAACCCGCCCGGTAGCTGGCAGCTAAGCTCCGCAGGGACCCTCACCTGTCCCCACGGTTCACGGGTGTGTGTGTGTGTGTGTGTGTGTGTGTGTGTGTGTGTGTGTGTGTGTGTGTGTGTGTGTGTTCCTAAAATTCTTGCCAAGTTTTATCAGCACAAACCGGTTGCATTCGACTTGGTTTAGGGTTCCATACATCGCTATTGAATTGTTTGAAGTTTCGATAAGTAGTTCAAAAGTTATAAATAAAAATGTGTTTTCACATATATCCGGATCTCACTTAAATGCATGTTAACTGTGTCCGGCTCCACCATTCGACCCATCGTTGGTTAGATTATCAAAAAACCTTTCCATCGAGTCCAAAACATTGAAGATCTGGTAACCCTGTCTCAAGATATGGCCACTTAAGTGATATTTATGTACATTTTTATTCCGGATCTAAAAAATAGATGAAATTTGTGTCCAACCCCATCATATCACCCATTTCTGGTAATGAGCGAAGAAGACTCCAACCACATAAGTGGGTTAAGTTAGTTTTTTAACCTCATCAAAGTATCTAAGATCTGGCCTCCAAAAAGTGTACAAATAACACTTAAGTGCTTATAACTTTTGATAGGGTTGTCAGATCTTCGATGTTTTGAATGCGTTGGAAAGGTCTTTTGATTACCTATTCAACGACAGGTTGCATGATAGATCCCGACAAAGTTATCATCATGATTTCTGAGATCCGGCTTCCAAAAAGTACATAAATAACACTTAAGTGCTAATAACTTTTGATAGGGTTGTCAGATCTTCAATGTATTGGTCGCGTTTCTAAAAATGTATAACATGCCGGGTCTTCTTACAAAAACTACCCTTTTTACAAGCTTCCGGTCATTTGTTAAAATCGTGTTTTAGCATAACTTTTGAAGTACTTACCTAACCTGCATAATTTTTAAAAGCGACTTATGAGACCTCAAGACGGATCGAATGATGCCAAAACGGACAAAATCGGTTCAGCCAATGTCGAGATAAACGAGTGTCAATTTTTTGATCAACATCCCACCACACACAGACATTTGCTCAGAATTTGATTCTGAGTCGATAGGTATACATGAAGGAGGGTCTAGGAGGTGTAATTGAGAAGTTCAGTTTTCGAGTGATTTTATAGCCTTTCCTCAGTAAGGTGAGGAAGGCAAAAATATGATTACAAAAATTTGGCAATGCGATTGTTGCAACTTGGTGATGGAAATGACTTTTTAAAAGCATTAAAGATAATGGAGTTGTGTAAGATTATTCAACTGTCCTGTTTACAAAATTGTAATTTCCGAAAATCCTTGACCTGGTGCACACTTCATACTAACAGGCTATCATAACCAATAAATCATCAAATTACAAAATATCCAAAGATTTACAGTAACGAGGCTAAAACATCTGTCCCAATTCGCTTGATGAGTCCCGATTCGCCCCATACGATCGTAGTTTTTTTCAATTCAATTCTTATTTTGTCCATGCAGGCAATGTGTAGAACATAACATAAAAATATATCAAATTAAGACTCTTTATTTGTTTTGTATGTAGCTGGAGCTAACAATCACATTTACTAAGCGGTTCTAAAACGTCCCGTGATATTTTGCGCAACTTAACTATTTTTGGCCAGGCATTCACAGGGAAGGTGATCTTGCATAACCCTTGTGAAGTTTATTACTTGCACATATATTTTGCTGGAAAAGTCGTAAAATAATCGATATTTGCCATTTGTAACTGTATCAATTGTCCAGTAAGTCCTTATATGTCATCAGGGGATCAGGAGTGACATTGCGTCTGGGGGAGGGGGTTCAGTTAAACCTCGCATAGCGCCCAGGCGTTACGCTTTATATTTTTCAAATACTCTAATCTAATCTAATCTAATCAGACCCTAGCGCAGCCAATCTTTCGAAGGGATCCTGGAGAGTGCCTTAGGTTAGATGACGCCTAGCACTCTTCTTGTCATTTATTAACATTTGTAGTGCTCCATTGCATTAGAATGCATTTAAACATCACAAGCGTTAAAGCGGCCAGCCCTACTGCGTAAAGCCGTACCGTAATCTGGGATGAATCGGGACTACAGTATGAATCCTATTCAGTCTATAGTCCCGATTCACCCCAGATCAGGGATGCCAGATACACAGATTTGTCTGTGTTTCACAGACTTTTGAGCTTGTGCCAGACATTTTTTGAGGTGCACAGACTTTTAAAAAACTTCATTAAATTAATATTTTGTAATCTTTTTTGTCGAAACTTATTTCGTTAGACTTCAAATGCTTAAAAACGCGATTTCTGATAGATTTCAATGACTGTAAATTTATATATTTGAATTTTAGACAAATGCACAGACAAACACAGACTTTTTTACAGACATTTTAAAAAAACCAAGTGGCATCCCTGCCCCAGATTACGGTACGGCTTTACGCAGTAGGGCTGGCCGCTTTAACGCTTGCACAGCAGTTTTTAGAGCACTTAAAGCTTTTAAATTTGAAAATGGATGTACACATTTTGTTGGCCTGAGTCTGCTCTAACCGAAACCATCATGAAAAATCCAAATATTGTGCTCCAACATGGTTAAAACTGCTGTCGCAATTCGCCCCATGTGTCCCGATTGACCCCAGTTTACGGTATCGCAGAGATGACTCGTAATTGGGTTGAGTTTGAGCACTGAGTGTTCGAACAACAACACAATTATGAATCGACAGGGGAGGAAGAAGCGTGGGGGGACACCACCATACGCTCCGAGATTTGGTTGTATTCGTTGGGAGCACCATGCTAAGAAGGTTTGGTACTCCTGGACCCTCTGGGATGGGACATTGTATTTTCACGAATGCCCTGGACACTATTTGCCGTGGTTATAGCGCCATAACTCGCTCTATGTAACAGTGTTCCTAATTCCAGTCCACGCTCACCAAGTCGTCATGGCCTAGTGGTTAGCATTTTTGCTTACCAATCCAAAGGACGAAGGATCAAACCCCGCCTCGGGTGACTTTGATTTTTCGTTCATTTTCATCATTTTGAATTTATGTGGGTAATTCTCTACCAACTCACACGAAATCGGGAAAAGTTGCCCCGACCCCTCTTCGATTTGCGTGAAACTTTGTCCTAAGGGGTAACTTTTGTCCCTGATCACGAATCCGAGGTCCGTTTTTTGATATCTCGTGACGGAGGGGCGGTACGACCCCTTCCATTTTTGAACATGCGAAAAAAGAGGTGTTTTTCAATAATTTGCAGCCTGAAACGCAGCCTGAAAAAAACACCAAAAAAGTTTTAAAAATTCTCCCATTTTCCGTTACTCGACTGTAAAAAAATTTGGAACATGTTATTTTATGGGAAATTTAATGTTCTTTTCGAATCTACATTGACCCAGAAGGGTCATTTTTTCATTTAAAACAAAATTTTTCATTTTAAAATTTTGTGTTTTTTTCTAACTTTGCAGGGTTATTTTTTAGAGTGTAACAATGTTCAACAAAGTTGTAGAGCAGACAATTACAAAAAAATATATAGACATAAGGGGTTTGCTTATAAACATCACGAGTTATCGCGATTTTACGAAAAAAAGTTTTGAAAAAGTTACTTTTTGCGTTTTTTTCGTTTCGTCGTCCGTGTCGCGGGTCGCGGGTGACTATGAACGGCCATGATCGATGACGACCAACTTTTTCAAAACTTCTTTTTGTAAAATCGCGATAACTCGTGATGTTTATAAGCAAACCTCTTATGTCTATATATCAAATTTTTTGTAATTGTCTGCTCTACAACTTTGTAGAACATTGTTACACTCTAAAAAATTACCCTGCAAAGTTAGAAAAAACACGAAATTTTAAAATGAAAAATTTTGTTGTAAATGAAAAAATGACCCTTCTGGGTCAATAAAGATTCGAAAAGTACATTAAATTTCCCATAAAATAACATGTTCAAAAATTTTTTACAGTCGAGTAACGGAAAATGGGAGAATTTTTAAAACTTTTTTAGTGTTTTTTTCGATGAAAAATACGTTTTTTCGGAATTCTGAGTACGCCATCAAATCGGGCGTCTAATTTTACATAAAAGTCCCTTTGACATCAAATTTCTATCTCATCACCGTTTCAGGCTGCAAATTATTGTAAAACAACTCTTTTTTCGCATGTTCAAAAATGGAAGGGGTCGTACCGCCCCTCCGTCACGAGATATCAAAAAACGGACCTCGGATTCATGATCAGGGACAAAAGTTACCCCATAGAACAAAGTTTCACGCAAATCGAAGAGGGGTCGGGGCAACTGCTGTGTGAGTTGGCGGAGAATTACCCATTAGCGTGGTTCACGTTTCTATGAAAAAGACAAAAGTTGTTATTTTGTCTTGCATCAACCGGAATTTCGTTCTTTTATGTCCCCAGAAGCACTCCTGAAAATTTGAGCCCATTTGGTAAGGTCTAGGAGCTCCAGTTTTAATTTGAAATTTATATGGGATTTTGATTTATTTTCCATGGTAAACTATCTTTTTTTACATTGTATTAGGATTTTTTTTTATAAATCGATGAAATGACTTGATTCTTATAGTAGGAGATAGGTTTTGAACTGGGGAATAACTTTGTGGAACATACCAACATGCTAGGAAGTGACCCTTTAAAGATACAGATACTTTTAGATGGTGGCTGGCCCCTTCAAAAGCCTCGTTGGGAGCAGATTGGAATCGAACCCAGAATCATTCGCTTACAAAGCGAACACCGTAACCAGTCAGCCACGGCCGCTCCCCTTTATATTTCTTAAAATACTCTAGAAACACAAAATATTTTTGCAATATTTTTAAGCTGATTGTATATTGGAACAAGACAAAAATATCATGAAAAAATATCATACCGTGCTTGAGAAATTGACTAATTACAAAGCATAACGCCTGCGCACTATGCGAGGTTTAACTGTATCTGTGCCAATTTTGAGCCAAATCGGTTAAGGTTTAAGGGTCGCTTTTTATCATTATGTTTATATGGGGAAAATCGCAAAAATGTATGCAGAAAAACATCGTTTCAATATTTTAAAAATACTCTAGAATCACAAAATATTTTTGCAATCTTTTTTAAGCTGATTGTATATTGGAACAAGACGAACAAATTGCGCCAAAAAGCATGAAAAAATATCACACCATGCTTGAGAAATTGACTAATTACAAAGCAAAATTGTCCAAGTGTGTGATACTTGTAGGAAATTCAATGCCCTACAACTTTGCCGAAGTTTTAAAACGATCCGAGTTGATCCTGATTTTTGGTGTTTTTTTAGTATAATATATTTTCTTATATACTTCCTATATACCCCTTATATACCTTCAAGTATTTAAGCCAATTTCTTTTCATCGCATTGCTAATATGTAATTCGTCAGGATCAACTTCTTGCACCAAAGTTGTAGGAAATTATATTTCCCAGAAGAATCTCATGAGGGCCTCGTGGCGCGGTGGTTAGCGGCTTCGGCTGCCGATCCCTTAGTTGCTATGGGGCGCGGGCTCGATTCCCGCTTTATTCTCCTGGCCTTCTATCGGATGGAGAAGAAAAACGTCGGTCTATTTGCGTAAAAGAGGTTTTGGGTGGCTCACCACACATAACCTTCAGACGCCTATAAATGAGCAGAAACTTGCAACTGAGACCTCAAAAGACCCGTAAACCATGTAAACATACTTTGAATGTGTTGGTAAATTTATGACTAGAAAGTCTTTTTTAAACACCAACACCAAATAGAGGAAGGAAAGAGAGGAACGAAAACCGATTTTTCGCGAACTACATTTTTGGTATGGAGTGGGGGGTTGGGGGCGAGAGCAGCCCCAGAAAGATGTGCAGTCCATCGCCCCGAACACCAAAATTTGTTCCTGAAAGGCCGTGCATGCTGCATATGGTCATTCATGTAGTAGTGAGGGTTTTTATTTGTTTACCAACAAGTTAGAGAATGTTATGGCTGGTGACCGGCTCTGCCAACGCGGACCGTGTCCAAGATAATGCGGCGCAGGATAATGATCGGTATGAAAGAATAACCTACATCGGAGAACAAATTGATCCTTCTGCAGTCGGTTGACTTTTCCCACATTTCCTTGACCAACGGAGTGATCGAAGGAGAAAATACAAAACAGGCATGAAGGCGAATGGTCATGTAAGGCGAGACAACACCGAATGAGAAACAAAATAAAACTCATCAGGGTGGGAAGATGGGGAAGATTTTGGTTCATCTCCCACAAACTGCCCCCACAAATTCTTGTTCCAAGCCGCTCAACACACGATCGTTCCTCTCAAGCACCACCAGCAGATTCCTCCTATCCCGTTTAATTATGCCAAGATCCGTCAAGACATCGTCGAAGAAGGACGCTAAATCGGTGCAGGAGATTTTCCTCAACATGCCTGAGGCCAAGGTTCCGGGGTTCACAACCGATGGGAAAAATCATCATTGAAGAGCCATTAATTTTACAACCCCCGGACGACACCCGCAGGGTGGTCGAGTTGTAGGTCGTGGGGTGTAATAATTAACAAATTAAAAAGGACCTTTGGTCAAACAAATAAAAACACGAGTTGTTCTTCTGACTACAAAACAAGAATAACATTTATTTACAACAACAGTGACAACTCTCATTTCCCTTGACGCGCTGTGTTGACAGTCGCAAGGTGGAAGCACAAAGCTGCCAAGTGCGAGTCCAGCGGCGTAGACCCAGAAAGGGGCCGCGATTCCAGTCGCCACAACAAATAATAAGAAACCGCGGGGCAGCACGAGGAATGCCGAAACATTGTGCTTGATTTGAATAAGTGTGAGAAACAAAACAAAAGCACATTTTCGCGCGCTGAAAACGTCAATGGGAAATGCGCCTCGACTGACGGTTGATGACGGTTGATCATAGAACAACATTTAAATTCAAATCATCCGCGCAGGAAGTAAATGTTGGCCCCGGTCTAATCTAGAGGTTAGGTCGTTGGCTTACTCCAGGTGTAGGAGTCGTCTCCCTGGGTCCTGTCTCGGTAGAGTCGCTAGTAAGCAGTTGGACTCACAATCCAAAGGTCGTCAGTTTGAATCCCGGGGTGGATGGAAGCTTAAGTGTACAAAGAGATTTGCAAGATTTGCCTCACCAATCAACCCTTCGGATACCTAGTTTCGAGTAGAAATCTCGCAAACGAGAACGCCTTGACAATGCTGTAGAGCTTATAATTTATTTATTTTATCACTGTCATGACATATCTTGTGATTTTAAAATTTAAAAAAATACAAAAAATCCAAAACTGAATATTTTGTATACGAAAAACATAAAAATATTCTTATATTTTTTTATATCTTTTTTTTTTTAATTGGTCTTTGTCATGCACACGGATCCAGTTCAATAAGACTGTACCAAAATGTTGAGCCGATTTGGTCAAAGCAGTATTGAGATATTGTGGCACCCGTTTTTTTTTAACTGCAAACTTCAAATAGCTGTAAGCCAAAAGTCTAAAAATTTATTTTGTTATGAGTTGGACATCTATATTTTACTGCCCTGGAAACTGATTTAATAAAAGTTGTTGTTTGTGATCATAACAACACTTGACATTTTACCAAATTAGGTTTCACGCCGACTCGGGTTTTGAGGTTAGAAATTTGACAGCTTGGCTGCACTGTTTACATTTTTTGCACGTGTGTCTCTGTAAAAATGTGTGTGCGTGTGCGCTCGTGACGTCACGCTGTAAAACCTAATTACACGTATGTAACACCTTAATCACAATTTGTTTTAATCCACACTCAAAAAAATATTCACGTTGAAGTTACGTTAAAAGCTATGTGGTTTTTTTTCACTAAAGCTTTCACGTAACTTCTACGAGGCGGCCTCAGTAGAAACTGAATTTGCTAGGCGAGATCATTTCACGTCGTTTCTACGTGCTTCACACGTAAAAGCTAAATGAATCAATTGATGATTTCTAAATGTTTGTTGTAGTAACCATTATAGTAACCTTCTAGTACTAATATGATCTTATTTCAGACTTGTTGTCAAAAAGAATAAAATAAAGATGCAGTTCTAATTGCAATTCAGATCAATGTTTTATTGAATTTTCCATTGCTTAAATAAAAAAAATGGCCCAGTCCTCTATGTAACCGATCGGGAAGACATTCGCGCGCAGCTTTCGAAATCGTTGTCGTTGACGAAAGCTTTTTATGCCACGTTGACGTGGCTAGGAAGAAGTTAGAGAGATGGGCGACCACTTTCAGCTCTCGAATTTCGCGCATCGGTTTGTTGATCTTGCCGGATACAGCTTTCTGCACCACACCACATAAATATCACTTAAGTGGCCATATTTCGAGACAGATCTTCAATGTTTTGGACTCGTTGGAAAGGTCTTTTGTTAAACTAACCAATGATGGGTCGGATGGTGGATCCGGTCACAGTTTACATACATTTAAGTGGGATCCGGCTTCCTAATAGTACATAAATATCACTCAAGTGGACATATCTTGAGACAAGGTTGCCAGATCATCAATGTTTTGGACTCATTGGAAAGGTATTTTGATGACCTAACCAACGATGGGTTGGATGATGGATCCGGACATAGTTTTCATGCATATCAAGGAGATCCGGATATATGTGAAAAGACATTTTTATATATAACTTTTGAACTACTTATCGAAACTTCAAACAATTCAATAGCGATGTATGGGACCCTAAACCAAGTCGAATGCAACCGGTTTGATCAAAATCGGTCCAGCCAGTGCTGAGAAAACTTGGCAAGATTTTTGGACACATACATACATACACACACATACACACATACACACACATACACACATACACACACACACACAGACATTTGTTCAGTTTTCGATTCTGAGTCGATAGGTATACATGAATATAGATCTACGAGCTGTTTTTCAAAAGTTCATTTTTCGAGCAGGACCTCAGGTAGGCAAAACCCTAGTGGAAAAATACCATAAGGCTTTTCACGTAACATCAACGTGAAAACATTTTTTTGCCAGTACACTTTCACATTATTTTTACGTGTGTCACGTAAAACGAGCCTATTGAGGGGAAAATCTGTGCTACGTGATTTTTCAGGTAGCATCAACGTGTGGATTATTTTGAGTGGCACACATCTCGGGTTAGTTTTCAAAAGGTCTCAAGCGTCGTTTGTAAACAAAGCCGTTTACGATCAATTTTCATTGAATTCATAAATAATGCACTGCCAAACTGCTCTAGATTATTCATTTGCACGTTTTTCAATTGCTACTGAAAAAATAATAATCAAAATTCACTTTGTTTAGACAAAAAATCGGTGTCGGAAGTCTTGACTTTGGCTTCGACATTTGCCATAGAACACGCTATCTTGGTCTATTATGCGTTTGAAAGTGCGAAATAGTTCGAGGGCACCCACACTCATATTTATGCTTAGATAAAATCACACAGGCAGACCGATACCACGGGATTGAAACTCGTCTGAAAAACCTGTATCATTTTCTCATTCGAAACAGTGGCGCCACGTGGTGGTAGCTGCCCTGTTTATTACACTGTGAAATTATCCATGGCCAATCCAGGGAACCAGAAGGTGACAACAGAAATGTCCGTCCAAAAGGGGTGCTGCAAAAAAACATATTATTTTTAACAAATTTTCGAACAAATCAGCAACGAATTACAAGTTTGACAGTTGAACTGCACTTAAATGTTGGTTTTGTTATTTGTTTTTGCAAAACCGCATATTTTTAACGAAAGTGCCAAAAATATTCGTAATCACCTTTTGCCTCTTGGTGGCGCTTTGTGTTAGTATGTGTGTGGTCGATGTTTGCGGACGTGCACGCAGAACACATAACAGTGAGAAATAGCGAAAATGCCTCACTTCCTTCTGCTACAAGCAGGGTAGGTAAACCATCACCATCGCACTATCATTGATGCATATTTCGGTGCGTTCCTCGTATCTTAAAATTTCTCTTCTCTTTCGCAGCCGAGTGATGGTCGGCTTGCTATCGCGAATATCGAAAGCCCATCACATCGACGCGAAATACCCTATCGCTGGCTCCAATGGAACTATCGTTCCAACCGGAGAGACACGCACACGAAATTGCTGTGTACATTTTTTTTTTTTTTTTTTACTGTGAACAGACACGGACCACTGCGACTCTTGCGTATCTATTGTAGTATGATCTGTTCTCAGGTTTTCTGTTTTGCTGCTATACACAGCCTGCCGAACGATCGTCTTCCGTAGCGCTATTGTTTGAGCGAGACAGTATTTGACAAATTATTCGAGCAGTTGCCCCTCTCATTCCCCAGACCAATCCCCCAAATGCCATGCCACACGAGCACGAGAGACCGATCCGAGGACGTGGAGATGAGCGAGATTGAGGGGAAATCTCGTTTATTTTTGACCCATCTAGAGATCGTTACCGATCATATAGCCCAATCTTCAGCTCGAATTTTGCCTGAGAGCATGTGACCGAGTCGAAAGTAGCATTTGAAGCTCTTCTCTGCAGAGTTACAGAGTTCTTCAACGCTCAGACTCAGTCGCCAACAGATCGTCCGAGAGATTGGATGGGATGGGTTTTGGAGAGGCTTGGGACTTGACAAAGTCAATTCCCGCAGCAGCCGATATCCCCTCTCGACCGCCACCTACCCCTTTTGCCTCGCCAGATGGGTTTCAAGCCATCGACCTTCCGCTTACATACACTGGAGCTGTACATACACTGGAGCTCACGCACACAAATGAACTCATTTCTACAGAGCTTACAGGCGAGAGAATTTCACGATTGCTCTTTCTCTTGCTTTTTGAGCGAGGGGACTGGCTGTGTGAGAGATTTTTTTCCGTCTTACGCATCGGTTTGTTCGTTGCTCACTATTTCATCGGCGTCGTTTTCGCTTCGTTCTCTTGATGCAGTTTTGGGAGAACACCGAAAATTTGATATTTTGAGCGAGTGACGATACCTTAAAGCCCTCGCCATCGGCGAGGAAACGAGAAAATACCATCCCTGGCTACAAGTCGCCATATTGAAATTGCTTGAAGATTCATACCCGTCTCGATACAGTCAACGCGACAATATCATTTCAAATAGTGCTGTGTCTCACGCAAAGTCAATGTACTTGATACTATTTGAAATGTTAGCGACGAACTATGGTGTATTTGGGGCATCTGAGCTCAACTGGAATAACTATATAGCACTGTTCACGCTCAAAAACATTCAATTCAATTTTTGATTGATGTTAAAAATTTGAGAAGTCAATGCTGTTTCCTATTCTATGAATGACGGTAGATTTCAACTTTATGTTAAAATGTTGTTGGATGGAAACGTTCACAGCATGAGATGTAGAAAGAGAAGAAACTTAGCATATATTAAGTTCTTTAACTTATTACGGGCGTAACAAATTAATATTTAGTTAATGTAAGCAAAAGCAGTGGGTCTCGTGGCGCAGGGGTAGCGGCTTCGGCTGCCGATCCCGATGATGCTATGAGACGCGGGTTCGATTCCCGCCTTATCTACTGAGCTTCTATCGGATGGTGAAGTAAAACGTCGGTCCCGGTTTCTCCTGTCTCGTCAGAGGCGCTGGAGCAGAAATCCCACGTTAGAGGAAGGCCATGCCCCAGGGGGCGTAGTGCCAATCAATTTTCAATTTTCAATTTTCAAGCAAAAGCACATTGACAACGTCTGTTGTAGGATTTTATGTCACACAATTATTATCTTTTGGAATAATTTTAATTGATGCATTTATAAACTCGGAAATTTCTCCATTTTGAGATTAAATTGAGAACGTTGTTATAAATCTATCTAAATTTCTAAAAAAAATATATTATGCCACAATTTATTTAACAAGCAGCTTAATGCATTCAATGTTCCATTGCAGGCTTAACAATATTGGTATCTCAGACCGTTTTTTCATTATTAGTGGGACATGTCATAACAAAAACCAGTGAAGCTGTACCATTGTTAGGTAGATTATTTAGAATTAGTACTTAATTAAAGTCAATTTGTGAAATCAATAAAACTAATGTAAAACCTATGAATTGTTTCTAAAAGTGATTGAATAAACTACAATGACTACCTAAAATATCGATAAACATTGTATAGTAACTCAGTAAAATAACTTAAAAGCCAATTTACTAGCTTTCAATAAGCTTGTGATTTGAACTTTATGCATGACACGACTAAGCACACAAATTACACTTCATTTTTAATTATGTTATTATTAATCATTCCTAATAAAGTTGGTCAATCCTTGTAAAGGTCAATTTAAGACAAAAAAAAACTTGATTAAGTCAGTAGAAATATCAAATTAAATGCAAACATAACAATTTCTATTTGAAGCAAGAACTTTCTCTTAAATAACTCATTATAAATAAAACATAAAAAATAATGGTAGGACCTGAAAGTTTGCTCTAAGGTGAGATTTATATCTAAATTTTGACAATTGCATTTGCAGAGCATTTTTTTTTTAAATAATAATAATATTTTTTTAGCTGTTTCTATTTGCATTAGCTGGTTTACAAGATAAAATTGAAGACATGTTTTTGTGTAAGAATCGTTATACGAAAATTTCAGCCTTTTTGTAGATGTTTAGATTTGTTTGATGATATATGATTTTTGTAATTGGGACCATCCATAAACTACGTGGACAAGTTTTTGTAAATCTCAAACCTTTACCCCTTCCCATAAAGTGTGTACGCGGTTTATGGATTGTTCCTTACTGCAAAAGATCTTTAACGAATTCGTGTTTCCACTATTTCAATTCATTTAGGATACTTTGTATTTTTTCTTTAATCAAGTATTTTTTTATTAACCCATACAAATAATCATGCAAATACTGAAAGATTTTATGAAGCGAGAAACAAAGGTGTTGTCAATTATTATACTGCATTTTTTTTGATTATGATAGCTGTCGATAAAATATTATTAAGGAAAAAATAATACATCCAAGCAAATTTTGTGTTTTTGTAAGGATTCAGAGATTGTGTGTCGATTTTTTTAAGTGCTTACTGTACAGAAAATGAAAGCATAATATTGAAAGTTTCGTGCTGAAAAATAACATATAAATATGAAATTCAACATTATATAATATTAATACTCTTGAGAAAACTAAATTAAATTGCCTGTACTGATAAACAATTAATTATAAACGTCTATTTAAAAACACGTTGAAAAATGCCTTACCCTCAAGATCTGATAAAATAATAAAACAGGTACTAACCATATTTAAAAATATAACAAATAACTATTTATTCAATGAATAATCATATAAATATAAAAAACTTAATGTAGTGTACTTTTATGTTGTTTTGAATGCTTCCTTCATTGGATTGGGCCCCTCTCTTTCTACTTAGTACCCACTTCTTCGGTAATTTTTCTGTTATGTTTCAAAGTTAACTTTTATTCATGTTTCCTTTTGCCATTTTCTTGCATTATTTTTCTGTAGTTTTGACTGTTGATGTTCAAAAATTTTCACTTAGATTGAGTTGTATTTTGGAATAGAACGAAACAAAAGAATTGAAACATTTATCTGTAAAATAAGTTTTTGTATAGAGTTACATTAGTACAACTTTCAGTGTTTTTTTCTGCATGCTCTTTTTGTTAAATCAAGTTGATTACTTGTAACATCATTTATTTACAGGTACATACTTCAATTGCATCATGTTCATGGTTGCATCATCGGTGGTGCTCACCGTTGTGGTTCTTAATTATCACCATAGAACGGCAGACATACATGAAATGCCTCCATGGGTAGGAATATTTAATTCAAGAAAAAAAAAAACTTGCATTATTATAAACTGAATATAACATTAAAACGAACTTGCTGCTTTTCAGATCAAATCAGTATTTCTGCAATGGCTACCGTGGATTTTACGAATGGGACGACCGGGCAAAAAAATCACTCGTAAAACTATACTTCTGACTAATCGGATGAAGGAACTAGAATTGAAGGAAAGGTCATCAAAGTCACTGCTTGCTAATGTGCTTGATATCGAGGATGATTTCAGGCATGCGGGAGGTGGAATTACTGGGTCAACTACACAAATCAGTACTTCTGGGTTAGCTAAATTAAAAAAAAAAAAGATCTATCGATGCTACAATATGCCACATTTTCTTCCCATAGATTCTCTAGACCAACAACGGTAGAAGAACATCACTCTGTGTCGGGATGTTCGCATAAGGATTTGCATTATATTTTAAAAGAATTGCAATTCATTACGAATCGTATGAGAAAGGCCGATGAGGAAGCAGAATTAATCAGTGATTGGAAATTTGCAGCAATGGTTGTTGACAGGTAAATTTTCTCTTATCATTAGAATTTAAATAAGACAAACTTGCGCCCAATGCAATGTTTGATGAAAGACATAATCAAAATGATATTTTTAAATATATATTTTATTTAAATGAGAACAAATTATAGCTTATATATATTTTTATTCATTTATTTTATTGACATCTTGTTTTTGTTTTCTTTCAGATTCTGCCTTTTTGTATTCACGTTATTCACGATTATTGCTACCGTCACTGTGTTACTATCAGCTCCACATATTATAGTGCAATAATAACGAATTAAAATTTTGATATAAGAACTTGTTATATAGGTGATCTATTAAAATTTATAAGATTTTTAAACCGAAGCAGCATGTAAATCAAGTTAGAAGTTAATTAGACTATTAAAGTAGATTTTAATAAACAAAAGATCAGTTAAAAACTGCCGACAAATAACGATGAACGAAATAATCTAAACATCACCTGTATAAAACTCGAAATAATACGTATAGATAAAAATCGATAGATATAATATTTTTCTAAACAATGATTTGGTGGAATAATATCTTGTAAAAACAAGTCCTCGAATGAACTTAAGCAACTGTTCCTGCAATCATCACCAAAGCACTATTGAAATACTGATAACTAGCCTATACATGAGAGTCAATCCAAAGGAAATCTATTTTTGCATATGCAATGTGAAATGAATTCCATCAATAAGAAGTTCATATAAAAATGTCGTCACTGAAGGTTTTTGATGAATCGATCAATCAATGAATGCAACAATAACTGTAGTTATTATTATCTTGACAGGAAATACAATATTAATAAGCATTCAACGGTTATGTGTAGAAAAAAAAACATGCAAAGCAAATGATTTTAAGTATAAACAAATACATAGAATAAGTATTATAGGATAACTGTAACATAATGATAAAATATCAATAATATATTGACAAAGTCATCTATATGTAGATGGTGCAAAGTTATATCTGATTTGAAGATTGATAAATAGATTACAGCGTATATGTTTCGGATATATGCGACATACGACTATTCAGCTACTACGGATACTGTAGAATTGTTACCATACCCACGTTTATTAGAATATCTCACCAGCTGAAATTAATATTAAGATACTTTTAACACTCCTCCGTCCAAGGCATATTTCACTTACACGGACGACCAAGCCTCCGAAACAGTTGCTTCGCTAAATTCAACTCGCTCGCATTTGGCTCCATTTCAACCAATCTTGATCGTTCTTGCAGCATTCGAACCGGTAGGATTTCAAGATTCATCTAAAACAAGAACGAACCTGATCCGACTTACCTGCTAGTCACACCGACTAAATTCGTCGAAGCAACTCTTTTTAGGCGCTCGTTTTAGGGAACACACCATGGCCAAATCAACAAGAAAGCATTAAAATTTGAAATCAACCATTCAAATTTAACTAATATGGGGTCGCTGAACACGAATATGACACTTAGAATATTCCAAAGTATTCAGAAATCCAGAAATCCAAGATGGCGACCAATATGGCGCCTGTAGTATATTGGGAACATATATTTGAGGGTGTAATAGTGATTCAACCACTCAAATCTAACTAATTTGAGGTCGCTGAACAAGAATATGACACTTAGAAAATCCCAAAGTATTTAGAAATCCAGAAATCCAAGATGGCGGCCAATATGGCGCCTGTAGTATATTGGCAATATTTTTTTGAGGTTGTAATAGTGATTCAACCACTCAAATCTAACTAATTTGGGGTCGCTGAACACGAATATGACACTAAGAATATTCCAAAGTATTCAGAAATCCAGAAATCCAAGATGGCGACCAATATGGCGCCTGTAGTATATTGGGAACATATATTTGAGGGTGTAATAGTGATTCAACCACTCAAATCTAACTAATTTGAGGTCGCTGAACAAGAATATGACACTTAGAAAAACCCAAAGTATTTAGAAATCCAGAAATCCAAGATGGCGGCCAATATGGCGCCTGTCGTATATTGGGAATATTTTTTTGAGGTTGTAATAGTGATTCAACCACTCAAATCTAACTAATTTGGGGTCCCTGAACACGAATATGACACTTAGAATATTCCAAAGTATTCAGAATTCCAGAAATCCAAGATGGCGGCCAATATGGCGCCTGTAGTATATTGGCAATATTTTTTTGAGGTTGTAATAGTGATTCAACCACTCAAATTTAACTAATTTGGGGTCGCTGAACACGAATATGACACTAAGAATATTCCAAAGTATTCAGAAGTCCAGAAATCCAAGATGGCGACCAATATGACGCCTGTAGTATATTGGGAACATATATTTGAGGGTGTAATAGTGATTCAACCACTCAAATCTAACTGACTTGAGGTCGCTGAACACGAATATGACACTTAGAAAATCCCAAAGTATTCAGAAATCCAGAAATCCATGATGGTTGCCAATATGGCGCCTGTAGTATATTGGGGATATTTATTTGAGATTGTAAAAGCCATTCAACCACTCAAATCCAACTTATTTGGGGTATGAATATGAGGAATATGACACTTGGTATATTCCAAAGTATTCAGAAATCCAGAAATCCAAGAAGGCGACCAATATGGCGCCTGTATTATATTGGGAACATATATTTGAGGGTGTAATAGTGATTCAAGTACTCAAATGAAACTAATTTGCGGTCGCTGAACACGAATATGACACTTAGAAAATCCGAAAGTATTCAGAAATCCAGAAATCCAAGATGGCGACCAATATGGCGCCTGTAGTATATTGGGAACATATATTTGAGGGTGTAATAGTGATTCAACCACTCAAATCTAACTGATTTGAGGTCGCTGAACACGAATATGACACTTAGAAAATCCCAAAGTATTCAGAAATCCAGAAATCCAAGATGGTTGCCAATATGGCGCCTGTAGTATATTGGAAATATTTATTTGAGGTTGTAAAAGCCATTCAATCCAACTTATTTGGGGTATGAATATGACACTTGGTATATTCCAAAGTATTCAGAAATCCAGAAATCCAAGATGGCGACCAATATGGCGCCTGTAGTATATTGGGAACATATATTTGGGGGTGTAATAGTGATTCAACCACTCAAATCTAACTAATTTGAGGTCGCTGAACAAGAAAATGACACTTAGAAAATCCCAAAGTATTCAGAAATCCAGAAATCCAGGATGGCGGCCAATATGGCGCCTGTAGTATATTGGGAATATTTATATGAGGGTGTAATAGCCATTCAACCAATCAAATCTAACTAATTTGGGGTCGCTGAACACGAATGTGACACTAAGAATATCCCAACGTATTCAGAAATCCAGAAATCCAAGATGGTTGCCAATATGGCGCCTGTAGTATATTGGGAGTATTTATTTGGGGTTGTAAAAGCCATTCAACCACTCAAATCCAACTAATTTGGGGCCGCTGAACACGAATATGACACTTGGTATATTCCAAAGTATTATGAAATTCAGAAATTCAAGATGGCGGCCAATATGGCGCCTATAGTATATTAGGAATATTTTTTTGAGGTTGTAATTCAGAAAATTCAAAAAATCAGAAATCAACCACTCAAATCTAACTAATTTGAGGTCTTTGAACACGAATATGACACTTAAAATTTTCCAAAAATTAAGAAATCCAGAAATCGAAGATGGCAGCCAATATGGCGCCTGTAGAATATTGGGAAAATTTATTTGAGAGTGTAAAAGCCATTCAACCACTAAAATCTTACTTATTTGGGGTCGCTGAACATGAATATGACACTTGGTATATTCCAAAGTATTCTGAAATTCAGAAATCCAAGATGGCGGCCAATATGGCGCCTGTAGTATATTGGGAATATTGATTTGAGGTTGTAATAGTAATTCAACATCTTAAATCTAAATAATTTGAAGTCACTGAACACGAATATGACACTTAAAATATCCCGCCAGCTTGGATTTCTGGATTTCTGAATACTTTGGAATATTCTAAGTGTCATATTCGTGTTCAGCAATCTCTAATTAGTTGGATTTGAGTGGTTGAATCACTATTACAACCTCAAATAAATATTCCCAATATACTACAGGCGCCGTATTGGCCGCCATCTTGGATTTCTGAATTTCTGAACTTTTTGGAATATACCAAGTGTCATATTCGTGTTCAGCGACCCCAAATTAGTAAGATTTGAATGGTTGAATGGCTATTACACCCTCCAATAAATATTCCCAATATTCTACAGGCGCCATATTGGCCGCCATCTTGGATTTCTGGATTTCTGCATACTTTGGATTATACCAAGTGTCATATCCATGTTCAGCGACCTCAAATCAGTTTGATTTGAGTGGTTGAATCACTATTACACCCTCAAATAAATATTCCCAAAATTCTACAGGCGCCTTATTGGCCGCCATCTTGGATTTCTGAATTTCATAATACTTTGGAATATACCAAGTGTCATATTCGTGTTCAGCGACCCCAAATTTGTTAGATTTGAGTGGTTGAATGGCTATTACACCCTCATATAAATATTCCCAAAATCTTGGATTTCTGAATTTCTGAACGCTTTGGAATATACCAAGTGTCATATTCGTGTTCAGTGACCCCAAATTAGTTAGATTTGAGTGGTTGAATCACTATTACACCCTCAAATAAATATTCCCAAAATTCTACAGGCGCCTTATTGGCCGCCATCTTGGATTTCTGAATTTCATAATACTTTGGAATATACCAAGTGTCATATTCGTGTTCAGCGACCCCAAATTAGTTAGATTTGAGTGGTTGACTGGCTATTACACCCTCAAATAAATATTCCCAATATACTACAGGCGCCATATTGGCCGCCATCTTGGATTTCTGGATTTCTGAATACTTTGGAATATACCAAGTGTCATATTCGTGTTCAGCGACCCCAAATTAGTTGGATTTGAGTGGTTGAATGGCTATTACACCCTCAAATATATATTCCCAATATTTTACAGGCGCCATATTGAAATTCTTGACATCGGAATAATTTGGGATATTCTTAGTGTTATATTCGTGTTCAGCGACCCCAAATTAGTTAGATTTGAGTGGTTGAATCACTATTACACCCCCAAATATATGTTCCCAATATACTACAGGCGCCATATTGGCCGCCATCTTGGATTTCTGGATTTCTGAATACTTTGGAATATTCTAAGTGTCATATTCGTGTTCAGCTACCCCAAATTAGTTAAATTTGAATGGTTGATTTCAAATTTTAATGCTTTTTTGTTGATTTGGCCATGGTGTGTTCCCTAAAACGAGCGTCTAAAAAGAGTTGCTTCGACGAATTTAGTCGGTGTGACTAGCAGGTAAGTCGGATCAGGTTCGTTCTTGTTTTAGATGAATCTTGAAATCCTACCGGTTCGAATGCTGCAAGAACGATCAAGATTGGTTGAAATGGGGCCAAATGCGAGCGAGTTGAAATTAGCGAAGCAACGGTTTCGGAGGCTTGGACGGAGGAGTGTTAAACTGGGGTAAAAGGAACAGGATGAGTTTTGAGAATCGGAAGCAACTTTGTCTGGAATATTTAGAAAATAAAATGCACCAAAGGTTCAATTATCTCAATAAAAATACGAAAGTTTAATAAAACGTTGATGAGTGAAAGTTACAAACCACAAGCCACAACAAGGATGCAATGTTAAATGATTATTGCACAGTTGCACATTTCATTTATATACACTGTTTTTAAAGAAAAACATTCTTTTTCCGAACATTGCTTGAGCAATGTGACTTATTTTTTATCATAATACCACACGGGTAATTGGGTCTTTAAATGAAGCTTAGATTGCTGATATTATTGTTTACAGCGATAAAGCTTATTTTTCTTACTACAATGACCCTTTGTACGACCACAAAGCTGCTCATAATTTAAAATTCGGCTATTATGCCGAATCAAGTATTCCAAGAAAAACGCGTTTTATCGTTGGTCACAAAATCTCCGTCATGGCAATTTCTCATAAGAGTGGCATAGGGTAGGGGACCCAGTTTTCGCCCTGCTCCAGTTTTCGCCCACCTACTGGATTTAATCTGTATTTAGCAAACTCATACCGTTTTTTGGTTGAATTTATTATGCAGGTTTACATATTCATTCATTTCTAGTACTAATTGAAACTTTCCCAATGATTTTCTATTGTTTATTAAGTTTTTATAAGCTTTTCAAAAAAAGCCTTACTGCAGCCGCCATATTTTTGTCAATTTAGACTACAGCGGGTAATAATGTTAATGAGGGAAAACAACTCATTTTGTTCGAAAATAATGTGAATGAATAATTCATTAGTTCACTGTATGTCTGAATTTCATGGAAATTTAGTGATTTACCTGTTTTAAACGTTTACCAAAGGTTATTTCAATAAAATAAAATGGGCGATTTCTGGGGTCATGAAAAACATTCGATCCAATTTTCGACCAGAGCGAAATCTAGTATTGTGTTTTAAGATTTTATCTGGAACCAGTTTTCGTTTGCCATAAAAACTTTTCTAATCGCAGCGAAGTGTGCTTGAAAATATATTTGGAACATTCTAGATTATTTTTTAAGGTTAAATAATTATTTAAATAACTTTCATTCATAAGGAGTTTTGGTTCAAATGTTGTAAAAGTTTACTGGTACATAGGAGAACAAATTAAGCAGAGGATGGAGAAGTAGTTACACATGTGCTTTAATATTTTTATTAAGAGGTACTCGATGTTTTACATTGAGTAAATTCAGGAGCAAATGGGTTAAAGCTCCCCTAACAAAATCAACAACAACATGGAGCTAATTGTAACTGTGTGCCCCTTGGGTAAACAGGGACACATGAGTTCTATCACAAATTTTGATTCAGTCAAATTTTTAAGTGTGAGTGAGAACATGTTTTGGTTTTAGTAATAATAGACAGAGAATCTCAAAATAAGTAGGATATCTAAAAAAAAAAAAACTCCTGGGATTTTTTGAACCGCAATTTATAATATGTACATTTTGTGCACATCAATGAAATTTAGCTTCGGGAACATGTTGTGTATCAATATGAGACCATATTTGCTTAGCTTTGTGTCATAATTTCATTTGATTTCTTGATTTTTGTCGTGGGCGAAAACTGGTTCCAAGGGTGTGCGAAAATTGGATTTAGGGGGGGGAACATAGGCTCTTCAGAGCACTTTATTAAAATGCAAAATTGTATCAAAAATGAATATGTAAAAGATAAAAACCTTGTGGAAACTTAAAATCAAATAGTTTATCAACGTTCTACAACAAATAGAACCGAAAACCATAAATTGTCATCAAATTCTCATCAAATTTCCTAGATTGCCACTATAAAGTGGGCGATTTCTGGGTCCTCTACCCTATTAGCTGTTTAGTTTTTCGCAGTCAAGTCTAAACACTATTTCAGTCAAGTTCAAGTTCCAGGAGATGCGTTGGATCGTCCTCTACCACCTGGTGTTAATATCTCGTTTTTGCCAAATGTGGATATTAGCCGTTTTTTCAATTATGGGCAGAAAGAGTTTAAAATGGATTTTTAAATCAATTTTGAAAAATTAACCTCGCGGTTCTTCTTGACAGAAAAGGTCCTTCTTGACAGCTCGTTCCAAGGGGACCATAGTTGATCCATCGAAAAAATGTTGTCTTGTCAATTTTTATTTTTGCATTAAAATGAAAAAAAGTGATCAGAAATGGTTTTTGATCGTGTTTTTTACCGTTGTAGATATAAATTGACATAGGGCTTTGATACCCAATTCTCCGCCATCTCACCCACCCTCTTCGATTTGCGTGAAACTTTGTTACGAAAAATGACATAGGGTTTTTTAACCATTAGTGGACCCCCTAGTAAAGCCGAAGCACATTTTTCACAAATTCTCAATATTTTAAGCACTTTTTCATAACCTTTTGTACAAAACAATTAAATCTGAAGTCTTTTGAACAATTTGGCTATTTGTTTCATCAGTTATTTGTTTTTGAGCAGAAAAATCTCCGTCAAGGCAATTTCCCATAAGAGTGGCATATTAGCCGTTTGGTTTTTCGCATCGGCAGCTAAGTCTAAACACTATTTCAGTGAAATTCAAGTTCCAGGAGATGCGTTGGAACATCCTCTACCGGTTGGTGCTAATATCTCGTTTTTGCCAAAAGTGGATATTAGCCGTTTTTTCAATGGTGGGCAGTATAGGCAAACTGTTATTTGTATACCAAATTTAACCGATATTTGATCTTTTGATGCATGGTGTAGGTCTGATGATAGATATAATGAATAAAAGATGGATTTTGCTCACTTTTCATCATAAACAAATATGTTTTGTTAACAAATTTGGCTTAAAACAACAAAAAAACCTAACAGATATTTAAACACATTTATTTCCGAAAAAGATCAGAGAAAACGTTTCAAATACCACTGCAAACATAAATATAGTTAAAAAAAAGTAATCTTGATGCAAATTTTTCCATATTAATTACATAAATGGTGGACCGAAACTAAACATTAGATTTGTTTACAGTTGCTGATAAAACCACGCACGTTTATTTAAAAAAATGTTTTTTTATTGATTAATTATTATAAAATATCATTTCAAACTGCAATTATTATGCTTCAGTTAAGTACAATAAACTATAGTTTTGATTAATTATAAATTATTACGGCTCAGCTTTTTTGGTACTTTTAACATGAAAACAGCTATATTTATACTCATAATTGAAAAAAATATGCGTTTAGGTTGATAAAAACAAGCATTTATTGTATGTTTCAGAGAAACTTTTGCTTGGATACACAGTTTTCTTCATTTTTGAAGGTTAAATTAACAGGGGTCCACTTTTGGAAAAGTTTGGATTTTAGTTGTCCTATATTGGACCCCCCTAATTTTTGCTCGAAAATTGCAGTTCTTCGTTTTATTTTAGTAAAGATCCTTAAACTTACATTATTCCGACTTGCTGAAGTTAAATAATCAGTCAAAAAATGATTGGATGGTTAATTCAATCATAAAATATAAATGCAGTTTTGTTGTGAAAATGCTAGTGGCCATGGCTGATTTCAGATGTCGAACTCAAAACACTTATTTTGGTAAAAAGGACAATTCAATGTTAGTCAACATTGTTTTAAATGATGCTGAACATGCCAAATAAAAGAATTGTAGACAACAACACGCTTGAGATTGTGATTTTATTGAATTTTTCATCAAAATCCCTTTAGAGGGTCCACTATAGGAAAGGGGTCCACTAATGGATAACGTACCTTAGTTTTTTAAACGATTTTTTGTATTTTTTTCGATGAAAAACTCGTTTTTTCGGAATTCTGACTACACCTTCAAATCTGGCGTCCAATTTTACATAAAGTCGCTTAGACAGCATATTTCCATGTAATCACCATCTCAGGCTCCATTTAATGACCGTTTTGAATACATGTTTTGAACATGTTCTAAAATGGAAGAGGTCGTTACCAGTTTTCTAGAGGACTTGTAAAGACCGTATTTATACCTTTTATGATTAGTTTTATACAGTTTGAGTTTTGAAAGCAAAGCTTAATATACGAATCAAACCATAAGTTGAGCGTAATGAATTACCTTTCACTCTAAAACATACGCACAATTACTACATTTTGAAACTCGGAATAAGACGGTGAAATTTCAAGAAAAGTTTGAGATTTCAACAGTTCAATCTCAAACTTTTCTTGAAATTTCACCGTCTTATATTGGACATTAAGTATTAGTATTTTGTTTTAAATTTTCGTCCGAAATGTCTAGAATAAGAACTTACTGATACTATTTTAATTTACTTCATCTGAGTTCCTCTTGTCCCCAGTTTATAGTACTCATTAAGATAAATAATGTTTATCGTAACGTAATTGTTCAAAATTTATGACTTAGTTTATGTAACTCACCGGTTTGCGAAAATCACTTAAATTGCTTAAATATTCTGAGTAACTGTCATCACAGTGAGAAAACTGAACAAATTGTTTTGTTCGAACAAAATACGCATCAAAAAGAATGGGGACACATTGTATCACCGTATGAATTGTGACTGCATTCATTCAACAGTTGAATTGTTTTCTCAAAACGGACATATTTTTTTATTTGGATAGCCAGAATGAAAAAAATATGTTATATTTGTATCATCATTCCACGTTCTAACAAATTTGGTTTCTTGTCACTTGGTTTACAAAAATGTTGGAATAATTGAAAAAATCTTATTTAACTTAAACTGTTGAATCACAGGTATTCAAAACTTTGTTGTAAAAATATTTAAAATAATGCTGAACTTTTTTAAATCGGGAAATGTACCAAATCATCACATAGAAACTATTCAATTCGTTTAAAAAAGTCACAATTCATAAATCTATCTCCTACACTCGTTTGTTAGCTACAGATGATGTATATTTTTTGTTATTATATGTGGAATCAAATAGATCTATTTCAAACCGAATCAATAAATAAAATAAATCATTATTATTGCCTGTCATCGAAATATGATGTTAGCAAACTAGTTTCGTCATATTGACGATTTTATTTAAAAAATTGTAGCGATAAACTTTGAGTATGATTGTAATTATTTTTAAAAGTATAAACCAAAAGAGATGGGAGGATAGTTAGTAAAGATAAACTATTTATGAATGTTTTATAAGAAATGTTTTGGATACAAATTTAGAACAGATTAATACATAAACATAAAATGTTTGGCTGGTACAGAACATTTATACGCTCGAAGATGTAGTCAAAGCCCTAAACATTTGTATAAATGTTATTGAAATATAAGTGCATCTATGTAGGATATTTTTACAAGATATGTTTAGTACGTTGCAAAACGATAAGAGAAGATATTATTACGTATACACGAAATTGAATAAAAAAGCAAAAAAAAATAGTTTTATTATGTAGCAATCACAACTCCCTTTTATTTCTTATCGATTTAACTGTATTTTTTTATTTAGTGGATGTTTTGATCAGGTGGTCAGCTTTGTTTACGGTATGTGATGGAAATAAAATATTCGTATTTGCTAGCGCGCTTTCATAATTATTATTAATACATTCCACAACATGTTTAAAAAAGTAATTGGAAATATTTTATATTCGCTAATTTGATTTTTAAGTGAAAGTACCATACCAATACTTTATAAACAAAGTAATAATAATAGTTTGACTTAGGTATTTAAAAGTCTTTTTTCCTCTCCCATGTTTCAAAACCTAATAGTTAGATTTTATATTTGCTGCATAGACTATATTATGGCAAAAAATTACGAAATCTAAACGCGAATAAGCTATTTTGGAATGTTTCCGACAGTATTTTAAACATTCCAATGTATCAGTTAAGCAACCTGAGTGCGAGACCCCAACGGTGAAGTTAGTAATTCTAGGCAAGCTCAATTCGGTAAAGTTGTACTCGAGCAACAGGTAAAAAAGACTTCAATGACCAGCTCAAACAGAAAGCGAACCTGAAAATTCAACTCTACCTCACGTCTACGTTTTCCTTCTTCATCTTTGTCGACTTAACACCAAGACTTTGAAAGCTGAAGAATGTTACCTGTCTTACAAAAACAGTGATCAGTATGTACCAGGTGGTTGGAGGAAAAAGGTGTGTCGTGAGTGTGCAAATCGGAAACTTTTACTTTAACCAAAAATTAACGGATTGAAATTGAGCCAGTGATTCAATATTGATCGCTTCTGCTACTAATCTACTAATTAAGTACAGTTTAGGGACAAAAAGTCTATATTGGAAGAAAATAATTTGGAAATCTCGTCAGTAGGAGAGCAAGTGAAAATTGAATACGTTGGCATTTTTCTTCTCTCTGACTTCATCTTGGCACACATTCTTTTTCAATGTATTTATGTGTTTCAAATGTGTCAGTGAAACCAGTCAGCCTTATTTGTGTGAATACGTGGACTCAGTGAATAACTGGAAATACTGTTAGCCTGGAATTTAGTTTCTACTCACGAATATTGTATTTGAAATCTTTGAGGGACCGTACTTTTATCCAAGTTGTGTTGTTAATTGATCAAATACAGCCAGTCAAATTGCGTGTAGAAAGTTAACCACAATCATGAACAGAAAGTGGAAAGTAACGGTGGCCTAATAGAATGATTTCATTAATCGGATGAAAAAATATAAATGTTCTATCAACGTGTCTTTTCTGTTAATATTCGCAGCTTTAATTTAGTGTAATATCATGATGAGATAAAAAGTGCAAGACTCTGTTGGAAAATAACCCGGACCCCACATCCAAGAGGTTCAATGTAAGTGTAAATATTTCAAGTTCTGCAAAACCTAACCGTAAGCGGGGTGTCTAAAGAGAAAGCTGGGAAAAATTTTGATTTATCAATACCTTGCCGAATATTCGTTTCATCTTTTCTCTTCATTGATCGAGAGACACATCAGATGATGACACATCAGATAAAGCATCTCTGGAGTTTTTTTTTAAAAGGTCCAATAAACCAAATTTTCAGTTTTTGCTTTTTGAGTGTTTTTAATACCCCTTACTCAAAGCGGTTTCAAAAATATCCAAAAAGCAAAAACTGGAAAATTGGTTTATTTGACCTTTTCAAACAAAAAAAAACTCCAGATCTTTGATATTAAATAAAAGAATTTAATTAGGTGTGTTATGCGTTCTTCTGACGTTTTCAATTAAGTAAATGTAACGTAAAAGTCCTCTTAATCGTTACTTGATTGTAAACTGACTGAAAATTAATGTTACAATATGTGTTATGTAGCACTTCACATGATCTTTCATCATTTTATTAAATAATTATTGAATTTAATTTCTTTTGAATTTCACAATGTGTTGAAAATAAGCAACTATGAGAAGCAACATATTGTTTTTTGACGTTTGGGCCCGCGGGCTCTTTTCTCTTCTCATTTGCTTGCAAAGGCAATATGCCAGCAAGAACGACTTGATAAGATATTTTTTTTTGTTGTACACTCACAAGATTAAAGATAAATAAATAATAAAACTGGTGAAATGATCAAGTTTCACAGTAATAATAATTTTTGACAATAATAAAAAAGGCAAAGGATTAATGTCAGGATGAAGTTAAGACAAACACACATTTTTTTCAGACTCCATACGAACACTACAGCAGGCTTGGCCGAATGGTTGCGCTGTCCGCTTTGCAACCGGAAGATCATGGGTTCGATTCCCATCTGCTCCAACCTTCCATCGGATGGGGAAGTAAAACGTCGGTCCCGGCCTTGGTTGTTGTTAGGCCGTTAAGTCATTCCAGGTGTAGGAGTCGTCTCCATGACATAAGTACACAAACAACACAACAAACCAAGCCTGCTCCGGTGGCATCGCTGGCGGCGGATTACCATGACTGTTATATATGTGAATTTTAAACAAATGCACTGACATACATAGACTTTTTTACAGAAATAAAAAAAACATGTGGCATCCCTGTCGCGAGGGTCGATCCAAACATGGAATTAAGAATTAGTGCGGTTTGCTTACGCTAAATCCAGATTATAATTTCTGGGTTGTATGCCAAAGCAATGAACCGCCTTTTTGGAATTTTGAAATTAAAAATATCTTTATTGAACATTCTTATAATAATTAGGTACATTTCATTTACATTATAAGTGATATGGCTAAATGCTCTTCATCTTAATTGTACTTTTAGTTTTAATGTTATCTGTTCACATTCATTTATTTACTTCAAATTGTTTTACATTTTTGCACTGAAATGAATAAATTTGGATAAAAAAACACCTTAACGAATAATGCTAAAATCAAACTAAAAAGCTAAATTTATTGAAATACTCAAAATCATTAGAACGAGTAAACTACGAACTGTATTTCAAGATAAATCCTCCAAGCGTTCTTACTTGTTCCGCACGAGTTTTGCAACCACGCAGTGTTGTTGTCATCTCCATGAAAATGATCAGAATTTCTTGTGGTGAAACAGGTCACCACTGCCTTCACCCGTTGATGCTGGATGATATTGCCTCGGTTGCTGAATGAAGACTGGAGGTGTTGTTCGTTCCCGCCCGTGTGGATCAATTGGACCGCGCACTGGACTCACAATCCAGAGGTCGCCGGTTCGAATCCCGCGGCGGGCGCTCTAAAATTCTTTGTGTAAATATGGGTATTCGGCGCCATCGCTCCGTGCCATACTTTCATACACTTAGGAGCCCAGGGCGGCGAAGTCCTTGTAGATAAAAAGGAAGACACTAGTGGTTGGTACTAGCAATGGTGGCCGACAGCTATAAAGTCAACTTCGTTTTTTCGTCGTCGTCGGTGTTGTATTCTCTACAACTTTTTCCGCAACCCTCTATATATATTTATACAGCAATTCCCCACGAAAACAGCATGAAAAAAAAATAAAGTGCTCGGATCAGGCTAAATTTTTTTCTGGGGGTTCCCTGGTTAAAATAATAAGACCCGTATTTTTTTTGGCCATTTGGGTGACCTACGCCGTGTTAGGGTGGTCTGAAAAATTGCCATTTTCGTCGATTTTCGCAAAAATCACTTTTTTCAAAAAATCATAACTCCTCGCCATTTCAACCGATTTCAATTGCCTTATACGCAAATGAACGGTGATAAGTTGGCCTTTCATTGAAAAATAATAAGAAGTTTCAAAAATCTGGCCTAACATATGAAAAGGCGTATGAAACATTAAAATGCGTTTTGACGGTGTCTGGACCAAAGAGCCTATGCCTGGAAATATTTTTATCGGATTCCCCGGACATTTTTACATAACATACACAGCAAAAAATCCGATTGTAAAATCGCATGCAAAAACATGCACATCACCTTCGTCAAAATAAACATTTAATATTACACACTGCATGTACAAATTTTGCAAACACAAAAAAAAAGTTGCATCCAACGGGATTCAAACCAAGCACCAAAAGTAAGGACTGACGCCTTAGCCCACTCGGCCGTCAGACCGATGTAAAGATACAAGGATAAACGCATATATGAGCTTGACATTTCGGTCAAGTAGGTTTCCCATACTGATGGGCTACATATTTAAGAGTGTAATATTACACAGAATTTCATAAAATAATGCAAAATTTATTTTACACTCAGGCCTTTTACACGCAGCTGGATTACTACTTTATTTGCTGTGTACTAAAAATGAGAGGATTTCATTCACAGGATTTCGAGATATGATTTTTTGAAAATAAAATCCTTGTTTTTCGACGCGCCGCGCCCAAAAACCGGAAAATGACGAAATCGGCAAAAAATCATCTTTTTTTCACTAAAATTGCGATAACTTTAAAATTTCAGCGATGACCTTTACATGTCTGGGTATCAAAATTTTCGTAATTGAAAGACGCAACTTTGGGTACCCAGACATGCATAGGTCATCGCTGAAATTTTAAAGTTATCGCAGTTTTAGTGAAAAAATTCGATTTTTTGCCGATTTCGTCATTTTCCGGTTTTGCGCACGGCGCGACGAAAAACACGGATATCATTTTCAACAAATCATATCTCGGAATCCTCTGAATCAACACCTCCCATTTTTTAAAATATTATGTAAAAATGTCCGGGGAATCCGATAAAAATATTTCCAGACATGGGCTCTTTGGTCCAGACACCGTCAAAACGGCATTTTAATGTTTCATACGCCCTTTTCATATATGTTAGGCTAGATTTTTGAAACTTCTAATTATTTTTCTTTGAAAGATCAACTTATCACCTTTCTTTTGCGTCTAAGGCAGCTAAAATCGGATGAAATGACGCGGAGATATGATTTTTTGAAAAAAGTGATTTTTGCGAAAATCGATGAAAATGGCAATTTTTTAGACCACCCTAACATGGCGTAGGCCACCCTAATGGCCGGCAAAAGTTGCCCCGACCCCTCTTCGATTTGCGTGAAACTTTGTCCTAAGGGGTAACTTTTGTCCCTGAACACGAATCCGAGGTCCGTTTTTTGATATCTCGTGACGGAGGAGCGGTACGACCCCTTCCATTTTTGAACATGCAAAAAAAGAGGTGTTTTTCAATAATTTGCAGCCTGAAACGGTGATGAGATAGAAATTTAAAAACTTTTTTTCGTAAAATCGCGATAACTCGTGATGTTTATAAGCAAACCTCTTATGTCTATATATCAAAATTTTTGTAATTGTCTGCTCTACAACTTTGTAGAATGTTGTTACACTCTAAAAAATTACCCTGCAAAGTTAGAAAAAACACGAAATTTTAAAAAGAAAAATTTTGTTCTAAATGAAAAAATTACCCTTCTGAGTCAATGTAGATTCGAAAAGAACATTAAATTTCCCATAAAATGACATGTTCCAAAAAATTTTACAGTCGAGTAACGGAAAATGGGAGAATTTTTAAAACTTTTTTAGTGTTTTTTTTTTTCGATGAAAAATACGTTTTTTCAGGATTCTGAGTACGCCATCAAATCGGGCGTCTAATTTTACATAAAAAGTCCCTTTGACACCAAATTTCTATCTCATCACCGTTTCAGGCTGCAAATTATTGAAAAACACCTCTTTTTTCTCATGTTCAAAAATGGAAGGGGTCGTACCGCCCCTCCGTCACGAGATATCAAAAAACGGACCGATTTCATGTGAGTTGGTACAGAATTACCCGTGGGTCGAATTATTTCGGCCAGGGAGCCCCTAGAAAAATTTTGAGCCCGTTCCGAGCACTTTTGTTTTTTTTCCATGCTGTTTTCGTGGGGAATTGCTGTATATATATATATATATATATATATCAAAAAATTGGCGATGTCGAACCGTACGTTTTGGAGATACGATTTTTTGAAAATAAAAACTGCGTTTTTCGACGCGCCACGCGCAAAAACGGGAAAATGACGAAATCGGCAAAAAATCAACTTTTTCACTAAAACTGCGATAACTTTAAAATTTCAGCGATGACCTATACATGTCTGGGTACCAAAATTTTCGTAATTGAGAGACGCAACTTTTGGTACCATAACATCTATAGGTCATCGCTGAAATTTTAAAGTTATCGCAGTTTTAGTGGAAAAAGTTGATTTTTGCCGATTTCGTCATTTTCCGTTTTTGCGCGTGGCGCGTCGAAAACGCAGTTTTTTTCAAAAATCATATCTCGAAACGTACGGTTCGACATCGCCATTTTTTGATATGTTATGTGAAATTTTCCGAGGAATCCGATAAAAATATTTTCAGACATAGGCTCTTTGGTCCAGACACGGTCAAAACGCCATTTTAAGTTTTCATACGACTTTTTCAATAGTTAAGCTAGATTTTTGGAACTTTTTACTATTTTTCCCAAATAGCCAAACTCATCACCTTTCTTTTGCGTCTAAGACAGCTAAAATCGGATGAAATGGCGCGGAGATATGATTTTTAGAAAAAAGTGGTTTTTGCGAAAAATGACGAAAATTGCCATTTTTTGAACCACCCTAGCACGATGTAGGCCACCCTAATGGCCAAACAAAAAGATACGGGTCTAATTATTTTGGCCAAGGAACCCCCAGAAAAATTTTGAGCCCGATCGGAGAACTTTTTTTTTGGTTTAGGCTCTTTTCAAATGGAATTGCTGTATATATATATATTTATAATATGGGTCATTCCATCTGAAGCGGAACAGCATTTGAAAATTACCCTCTCCGATTCTGCTCAATTTTGGCAGAGCTGTTGAGACTTTCAAAACATGCAAAAATCCCGAATTTCATCCAAATCGGACCACCTCCTCCATTTTTGTACCCTCCCAAAAAATCGACTTTTTGGCGATTTTTGTGTGAAACCCTTATCTTCAAACGACGATAACTCAGGAACCACAAATCTTAGAGGGTCAGTCTTAGACTCAATTTTGAAGGTAATTGGACGTAGAATCCGTGATCAAAATTTAGATTAAAACATTTTTTCTACCTGTATTGCGCAATTGAAAACATTAAATGGCCGTATCTCTAAACAGCCCTATTTCTTTTTTTTAAATTTGACCTCACCATAGTATTACCCGGCCAATTTTACATAAGAATCACTTATCGACAGAAAAGAATATGTTTCGTTCCAGAGATATCGGATTTTAAAGTTTTAAGTATTTGAAATTACCTACATCAGCTACACTCGCCGCATCTGCTAGAAGCACTCAGTCTTGCTGATCAATAATTACTACCTGGTGTTCTGTAAGATGAATTATTTTTATAATTTTTTACGATTTTGAGATAATCAATACCTTGAACAATCTATTTTTTGTATAAGGAATATGTATTGGATAATTTTAATGCACTGTTTTTCCTGATCTCAGCGTCATTAAACCATATTAAGTCAAATTTGAACTTTTAATATTTATTTGCATGTTTTTACAATACAATTTTCAAAAATTTATCATCATTTCGTCGCTTGCGTGCTATCTTGTGACACGTCTGCTGTAAAAAGATAGGACGTGTCACAAGATAGCTTACAAGCGACGTTTTATTATCTATTATTTTTATATTTTTCCTAATTACTCATTTCTTCCCACTTTATCAATTGATTTCTTTTATTTCTTCTTCTTTTATTTGAAGCGAGCTGGCTGTAGCAGATGAAATAATTCTCATGGGTTCTAGAGCTTTTGCCATGTGCGGTAGCGAAATAGTGCAATTCAGCAAAAACTCCAAAATCTGCCAATATATATAATATATATCAATATCGTAGTAGCAAATCATTTGGCAGTCAAGCATGCTCAAATAAATTTATAACATTTTAAACAGAAATCAAAGGAAACAGTCGGCATACAGTTAACATTAAATTTTAATATATGTTAAAATATGTGTTTTGTAAAACTCATAGTTTTCAAATTATTTTTAAACTCCATTTAAGTTACTAACATCAATTGGGGAAATTTTGTGGCATTTTTTTTAATCTTATCGATTAATTAGTGTTAATTTGTTACATTATTTCCAAAACGAAATCGGAATTGCCAGACAAAAAAATATGTTTTTTTTTCATTTTCGGAAGAACCGGGACAACATTTTGAAAAAAAATCCCGTGAATTGGGAATCTCCTGTTTTGGAAAAAAAATCTGGGATTTTTGTCCCGGGGAATCCCGGAATGGACGCAATACTCAAGTTAACGTTTTTAGCTAACAAAAAGAAAATTCGCGAGAGCAACCACATATACCAATCAGCTTAGAACACCATAGGCGGTGCCAGTGCTGTATCAAGAAGGTTGTTCCATTAGGGTGTAATATGGTTGTATGGAAAAAAATAAAGTTGTCCAAATTTAGTGAGCACAGCACTTTTTTAGTTCCTTCTGGGGTCCTAAACAACTCCCCAAAGTTTGGGACCGATTGGTTTAGTCCTCACTTTGCGCAAAGCGATTCAATTTTCCATATAAATTTGTATGGGGAAAACCATTTTTTTGGATTTTGGTATTTATCAAATCCACGTTTCATATTATATCAAAACCGGACTCATATTCGGATGCTCTGGAATGTCCTCTACAACTTTCCCGAAGAGAGTATGGTGCTAGCTTGCCCCTAAAAAAAGATACAACGTGTTCAAAACTCGTCTAAAACGTGTTTTTTGCTCGAAAATCACGTTTTAGACGAGTTTTGAGGACGCTATATCTTCTTTCAGGAGCAAGTTAGCACCATACTCTCTTCGGCAAAATTGTAGAGGACATTCCAGAGCATCCGAATATGAGTCCGGTTTTGATATAGCATGAAACGTGGATTTGATAAATACCAAAATCCAAAAAAAATGATTTTCCCCATACAAATTTATATGGAAAATTGAATCGCTTTGCGTAAAGTGAGGACTAAATCAATCGGTCCCAAACTTTGGGGAGTTGTTTAGGACCCCAAAAGGAACTGAAAAAGTGCTGTGCTGGAAAATCGATTTTGATATTACACCCTATTGTTCCATGTTGCTCGGTTCTGGGCTGCAGCTCGCCAGTCTCCTAGGTTGCAGATCTTTCATAGGTCCGCCTCGATCTGATTTCCCCATCGTGCACGCTGTGCTCCTGCTCTTCGGCCTGTGCCGCCATCCGGTCGCGCGCCGTCAAGAGCATCCTGACAGGATGGTCTTCGTCCATCCTCGCGACGTGGCGATGGTGTAGTGCGTGCAGTTCGTGGTTCATGCTCCTTTGCCACTCGTTCTGAGCTGTACTTACTCCACCGTAGATCGTTCGCAGCACCTTCCGTTCGAAAACTCCAAGGGCTCGTTCGTCCTCTTGCCGCAGCGTCCAGGTCTCATCGCCATAGAGGGCAACCGGTATAATCAGTGTCTTGTACAGGGTCAGCTTCGTGGCGCGTTGCACTCGATCAGATGGTTTTCCGAAATCCAAAGTAGGCACGATTTGCAGAGTGGATACGAGTCCGGATCTCTAAGCTGGTGTCGTTGTCGGCCGAGTGCATCACCATCCACAGCTAAAGGGGTGAGTATTGGGGGATCAACGTCCCTCAACGTCCCCCCAACGTCACTTGCACGTGACACATTACACGATCCAAGGTAGCCTTGATCAGCCAAGTCAGTTTGTCCGGGAAACCGTTTTCGTGCATAACCTGCCATAGCTGTTCCTGGTCGAGAGCAACCATAGTAACGTATTTGATCCATTAGTGGAGCCGATGAGCATTATTTACAAGTTTTCAATATTTTAAGAACTATTTGATAACTCATTGTACTGTCTTTTGGAAAAATCTGTTGTTAGTTATTCTTTATTATTTAACACTTTACCCTCTACAGCCCAATCTTTTTCCATTTTTTTTTATTTTTACCGTGTTCAGGAGTCATTTTGAGTAACTTTTGTTCTACGAAAACATTTGCTTCTCTTGTTTTATGTTTTTCTTGTTTCATTTTCAGTATTTTAATTTGCATTTATCTTGTTAAGTTTATGTTTGTTTTTGATAGTATTTGGCCTATTCTACCACCTCCTATCATTACATTTTGCCTATCAATTTTTGTCATGTTTTTACCTGGGTGCTGAAAAGACAGAATGCGTAACGTGATTTTTGAAAGCTCTCAACTGCTCCCCACTGATACAACTGCACTGCCGTTTTACGGCGATATAGTGTATATGCCATTTTGGATATTTTCAATTTTATTGTACAGTCTGATAAAGAATCTTAAAAGCTACCTTCTGACGAAAGAATTTTTCAAAAAACTGCTCTGGAGCCCATTTTATTAAGCAAACAAACAATGATGTATACGCCAATTTTACTCATTATGATGTACCGTCAGTGGGGGTGACATTGGGTCTGGGGGGTGAGATTGGGTCAAAGTGATTTTTTACGGATTTTACCATTTTTCAGGTTATTCTCAATGAAACTGAATTCTGTTAAAAAGGTTGTGTAGGAGACATCTTAAGATGACTTCGCTGAAAAAATCTCGTTCCTAGAACAAATCCTGTTATTTTGGCACATGCCTAAAGTTGGGGTACGTTTTTGGCCAAAAATGACCTCTCGAAAAATAATTTTCTCTAATATTTTTGTTAGAATTGCTCGAAAACTACCCAAATGTTTGAAAATCTCCACTTCAAACATTGTAGCGTGTCAATACGATTCCCTCGAACAAGAAACGCTGTTGGATGACTTGTTTTTACCATATCGTTGTATTTGAGTATCATTTTAGTTTCATTTGACCCAATGTCACCCCCTCTAAGGGGTGAGATTGGGTCAATTTTCAAACTATTAGCATTTAAGGTAGTGTTCATCAAAATCCACCATATTTTGGGAAAATGTTAGTAATCTATCTAAGAACAAATCTACGTTGAAAGATTTTCGATGTTATATAAATTATTTTTGTTATTAAGAAATTTCGAGAGGTGTATCGTTTTCTGACCCATAGTCACCCCCACTGACGATATGTATACATTGAGAATTGATAGAAGTCAAATTGAATAATGTTTGAATGTTGATTTGAGGTTTTTGGACCAAATCAAGACTGGGCAATATTTTATTAGATTATTTCGATTTAATTCTTAAGGGGACGTCCATTAGGCGTCATCCATAAAGTACGTCACGTTCTGAGGGAAGAGGGGAGTTTTGAGCAAGCGTGACATTGCGTGTTAAAAGTATAGGCAAATCGTGACATATTGAGGTGGAGTAAATTTTGGCTTATTTTAATGTGACGTACTTTTTTTTCTTCTTTAGGCTGGTACAAATTTTATTAAAAGTTTTTGTCCCCCCCCCCTTCAATGTTGGCCCGAAAAATCAGGGGGCAAAAAAAAATATTTTTTTTAAAAAAACTTCAATATGTTTATGAAAGTTTAAGTGCAATTAGTTAAAATCAATTTAAAATGAATTCCCCTGCGTTTAGAATCATTTTTAGCATGTTTGGGTTGATTTAAAAATCTTTTGAATTTTTGAAAATTTTCGATGTCTACTATCGCTAAAGTTTTTTTTTCGCTAAAATTTTTGTTTTCGTCAAATTTTACATTTTTTTGAAAACTTTTATTGCAATACAATTGAACTAGTGTAAAATACATTTTAAAACACTTTTTCCATGCAAATGTTGAAACTATGGCATGTTATTTTAATATTTATATTTTTTTGCCCCCACCCCCCGCCGAGGGACAAAAACTTCCATACAAATTTTAAAAATTCGTAAGGAGCGTAGTCATTATAATTTAAAAAAATGAACAAAAACAGAAAATCGTGTCTACAGCAAAATCACCTCAATGGCGTATACATCATATCGCCGTAAAACGGCAGGCTGCACTATAGCTGTAAACATAAACAATGTGTTCAAGCTCAAGCGTGACATATTTTTCGCTTTGAAACATTTTGGATCTGTTGATGTTGATATTTTCGATGAAAAATTAAGTGCTTCGCACTTTTTTCTTCGTGGACTGAACGATGGGTGGCTAAAAGAGGCCTTTTCTATTTTCCACGTGATGAAAAATTGTGTCAAAAGTGGGTGGAATTACTTGAATCAGAAGAGCAACCGAATAGAAGTTCCGCGATTATGTGTCTTTGATGTGCAGTGATAATATCGGAGTAATCCAATATTATTTGGCAGCTACCATTCATGGTTATTGATAATTCGTCGTTAACATTTCAAAAAGCGTCATAAACATGTGTAGGTTTTGCGTGAGACATAGCGATTTTGAAATGTTGGCGACGAATTATGCCAATCTCGATTTCAACCTTCTTCTTAAGATGTTTTGACTTCGAATACCTCAATAGTTCGACGCCATTGACTTTTTTTTATTTCTGACAAAATAAATTATAGATCTATCACAATACTTGCCACTTCTTGTTATCATTTTGCGAACAGTGAATTGGTTCCGCTTTGACAGTTCTAAATTCGGGCCGCTTTGCGGACCACTATTCAGCACCCAGGTTTTTACAGCCACTTTTTCTACCTTTGGAATGTTTTTCACATTTTCTGCTACAGAGTAGCACCATTATCATAAAAATTGTAAAAAAATCGTAGAGGCATAGTCTGGGACACTGAAAAAATACTGCATACTTCTTTTTAATTAAAATATAGGAAATGTTAGTAAAAAAACACAGCCAAAGTTGATCCCTAAACAAACATTTTTGAAAACATTGGCAAATTCACATAAAGCAAATAAAACTTCCAAACCATAAATTTTCTAAAAATTTAAAAGTTCTTTTCTCCAATGCATTCTAAAGATCTAAAACGTTGCTTAATCCACCCTTAGGTGTTTGGTGCCTTCCTCCCATTTAGAGGGTAATGCTATCCGAAATAGATACAAAAGGGCGGGGAGGGGGTTCTATCAACTTGATTTATTATCAGATTGAATAGTCAGATCTTCATCATTCAGGGCACTAATGTGCTTAAAACTTTTGATAGGGCTGTCAGGTCTGCAATCTATTGAACTCGTTGGAAAGGTATTTTGATTACCTATCCAACGACATGTCGCATTATAGATCCGGACAACGATCAATTGAACTCTTTGGAAAGGTCTTTTGAATACCTTTCTAAAAATGTATAACATGACGGGGTTTCTTACAAAAACTACCCTTTTTACAATCTTCCAGACATTTGTTAAAATCGTTTTTTAGCATAACTTTTAAGTACTTAACTAAACTGCATAATTTTTAAAGGCGACTTATGGGACCCCAAGACGGATCGAATGACGCCAAAACGGACAAAATGGGTTCAGCAAATGCCGAGATAATCGAGTGAAAATTTTTTGATCAACAGCCCACCATACACACAGACATTTGCTCAGAATTTGATTCTGAGTCGATAGGTATACACGAAGGTGGGTCTAGGAGGTCAAATTAAGAATTTTGTTTTTCGAGGCTGTTTTATAGGCTTTCCTCAGTGAGGTGGGGAAGGCAAAATTGGTTGCAAAATGGATTTTTGGCGATTTTTTAAATCGAAGTCCGTCTAAAGGCGGGGTTGGGTTGTAGAAGGTTAAAACTGCAATTATGATGTTTGAGTTGAGTAAAGTATTATGAGTATTGATTAAATTAAATTCTAGCGGATTCGGTACAAGCTATCATTGTATGTTTGAGAAACAATATTGCTCAAATACCTACACAGATTTCTTTATTTTTATAATTAATTTACAAAAGTTTTCAACATAACCAGTTGGGCATGTGCGTTTAAGTAAGATCTGTCAAAGACACATTTCACTAACCACAACTTTGAAATCTTACATTCGTACACAGTTAGTCCGAATAGAAAATGCCTATCATTAACGATAGTTAAGTTATATAGTAGAATAAACTGGGTGTGAAACATTCATGATTTTTTCTTTGAAATAACTAACTAAAAAAACATGCGTAAAATAGAACAATGCTGATCATAAGTTTGGTCGATTAGTAAAACAACCGCACAAGAAAAGGCAACCAACCCGTTGAAACATAGCAGAAGAATGTCATTAGCATATGGATACGCTTTATGTGCGGTGCTTCAACTTTAGTGCGACAGGTATACAGGAAGCGAACACATGGCGAAGAAAGTGGTGTCCAAAACCGTTAGGTTCTGACGAGGCGTACTATTATTCGTTCAACCGATAAAATGGATATAGTACATTTTCGTGAATGCGCATGGTGTGTGCTAAATAACTGTGTCAACTGGAAGTTGCTTTTGATTCAAATGGTTTATGAAGGTATAGCTCAACCAATAGTAAGGTTTGTGATTTTGTTGTGACGAGGATTCATTCATCCCTGGGCAGCGAATGAACGCACAGGTTAAAGCTGCCAGAAATAAAGAACTAACTAACAACAACAATCTCATCCCACAGACCCAAAGTCACCCCTCATGATGGTACAAAGAAAAAAAGTTGAATTTTGGAAAGTTGAAAATTTAGTTGGTTAGATATTACCTCTTTTTTTAATTCACCACAAACTGATCAAAATTTATCAGATGCATATAAATATTACACATTTGTTTTGACGCAAAATCTGTCAACATTCGCTGATGAATATTAACATCATTTTCTGTGTATGCATTGCACAATTTTGTGCCTTCGGTAGTTAATTAAAAATAGAGTACGTTCTAAAAATTTAGTGTATATTTTTTTTATCCATTTGTACATTTTCAAAACTGCTTAAAATTCAAAATTAGTACCGTAAAACGGAATGACTTCAATAGCCGGTAACTTTGAAAGGTTTGCGATTTTTCCGCAAAATGAAGACTACAACGAAAATACGTACGGAATGGTTTAGAATCATACTGACCGTTGTAGAGAAGTGTTAAAAAATATTTCATAAAATTTTGAAAAGATTAAAAGGATATTTAACTATAGTTGAGAAAATGTTGATGAAAGCCATTATTTTGAACTTCTCAAAGTGTCATGATTGTCTCAATGAACATGATTTTGAATCGAAAAATGGAATGTATTTTCGGATTCTTTGGACAATTCTCCACTAGGAGAAAGTTTAATAAGTTTGTAAATAATAAATAATGGTGTTTTTTAATCACAACTAAAAAAATCTCCAAATTTATAGGCAATATCAGTTGAACAAATTTCATGTAAAATGTGAAAACTTGTGATTTGTGCTTCGAATAGTATAAAATTCAATATAAATCGATAATTTTATAAACAGAACTAGTTTCAACAAATTTCAGGCAAAATTCCGACTTTTTTAACAAAAAAATTGTTTTCTAAACACTATTGAAAAAAAGTGCATTATTTTTATATGGCCTACCCCTGTACATGTTTTAAAAATAATAATCTTGAGAAAAACCTTACCTGTTGGAAAATATTCCAAAAACAAATTGAAATCCTATCAAAGTCACCCCTGTTTACGGTACCGGTACGGAAATAGTAGTTTATGCAACAAGTTGCAAAAAGAGGATTTTTTCAGCACGAGTCGTACATTTATCCAACGAGGTTCACCGAGTTGGATAAATACGAAGAGTGCTGAAAAAATCAAGTTTTGCAACGAGTTCCATAAAACATTTTTTGCAATTTCGAAAAACACCCATTGAGTGAAATTTTAAGTCTAATTTTCATATATTTTGTCAATAAATCGTTTAAATCAAAAAAATGTTGAAAAGTGTTACTTTTCGAAACAAGTGCTGAAAAGTTCAACTTTTCAGCACCCATTTCAGTGCTGAAAAGTAGAACTTTTCAGCATTTATTTTGAAATGTGTAGCTATTCGATATTGCTATTTTTGGTACAGAAAAGTAGGCTATTTCGTCGTTCAAGCATGACAGGAAAAGTAAGTAGTTTCACGACGGAATTGCAAAAAAGTATTTGGGTTGGGCTACTAGAGTTTTCGTCCAATCGAGCTCATAGTGGAATGCTAAAATTCAAATTTGAACCACCCAAGAATGCATTCCCAAGAATTGAATAAAAATCGGCGAATCAGTTTTCCGTTTACCATATATGAGCTAACGGTTTACGGACACTTTATTTGCGTCTATGTGACAAGACATATTTACACATGACACAATGACACAATTCACCTTAATTAATTATGATAGTGCTTGTTCATAGTGAAAAAGTGTATATAAATTACGAAATCATAAAGTATTCCATTTATTAGCAGTCCCAGCTTATCTCGAAGTGGAAGTCAGATCAAGAGATGATAATAGTCGTATAAAATTAATTTTCTTCTTTCTCAGACTTTATCAGAATGGCTTGCCAGGCGGTACTTAGGATAGTGTTGTTGGCAACAATAGTTACGGTGACAGTGGCGGAGGTAATACGCTGTTATTCTATAAAAAAAAACTTATTTGCTTATAAAATCTAAATAAAACTTTTAGGACCCACTATCGTGCGCATCGGGATGGGAAATGAGAGGGTTAGATTGTTACAAATATTTCAGCGTCAAACATTCATGGGAAAAATCAGCAGAGCTGTGTAAAAGGTATAAAGTTCCTGGATATTCTACTGGATAGTCTGAAACTAATCAATCATGCTTTCAGGTATGGAGCTGAGCTTGCAACAATTGAGTCATTCGAAGAAAATGAAGTAACGCGAGATATTGCTGTTTTTGGAGAATCGAGAGGTAGAACAGCTAATATGTATTGGCTGGGCTTGGCATCACTTGATGATTTAAGGACCAACACACTTGAGTCAACTGCAGGAGGTTTAGTATCACAATATTCTGGTTTTTGGGCTCTGAACCAACCAAATCCTGCTGAAGGAGAATGTGTAGCAGCTTCCAATGTTAATAACACACAGTCGTGGGTACTTGAAACCTGCGAAAATCTTTTGCCATTTATGTGTAAAAGACAGGCATGTCCTCAAAATACGGTTCGCTGTTCAAATGGGGCTTGTGTTAACCAAGCGTTCAAGTGCGATGGGAACGACGATTGCGGAGATGGCAGCGACGAGCTAGATTGTCCTAACGCATGCCATTTTCATATGCAGTCGGGAGGTGATGTCATAGAATCTCCCAGTTTTCCACAAAAATATCCTGCATTGGCGAATTGCAAATGGACACTAGAGGGTCCTCAGGGAACGAACATTATTTTACAGTTTCAGGAGTTCGACACTGAGAAAAACTTTGACATTGTTCAAATTCTTGTAGGTGGTCGAACCGAGGACAAGTCTGTTTCATTGGCCACTATTTCGGGAAAGAGCGATTTAGCCAGTATGCCATTTATAACTGCATCTAATTTTATGATTATAAAGTTTACATCTGATGGCAGCGTCGAGCGTAAAGGATTCCGAGCCACCTGGAAAACCGAGCCTCAGACGTGTGGTGGAACCCTGCAAGCTACCACGCAAGGTCAAATTTTAAACAGCCCCGGTTTCCCGAAAGGATACCCAGGTGGACTGGAATGTCTTTATATTATCAAGGGACAAAATGGCCGCGTCATCTCACTGGAAGTTCTGGATTTGGATCTCAACGATGAGAGAGATTTCATATTGATTCGAGACGGAGAAAATGCACACAGTAAACCTGCAGCACGTTTGACTGGCAGTGCTGTAAATGACCACAACAAGGTGATTATTTCAACTGGAAATAAACTGTACATTTATTTCAAAACGGCATTGGGTGAGTCCAAGAGAGGATTCCGGATCAAATACACGCAAGGCTGTGGCGCCACCATTACTGCCCTGAATGGAACAGTGAGTTCTCCGGCTTATGATTTATCTAACTACCCAAACAACCAAGAGTGTTTCTATAGAATAAAAAATCCGAACGGAGGACCGCTTTCAATGCGATTTGAACGATTCAACGTTCACAACAGCGATAAAGTACAAATTTACGATGGATCATCAACATCTGGATTGAGGCTTCATCCTGGTGATGGATTTACAGGAAACAGTGTTCCCAAAATCATTTTGACAGCTTCCTCAGGCAGCATTTTGGTTAAGTTTAATACCGACGCATTGCACAATGATAAAGGTTGGCTGGCAGAATTTTCGGCAGATTGTCCAAAGCTGAAACCGGGTATTGGAGCCGTGGCGTCAAGTCGTGATACCGCATTTAGAACAACGATTTCGTTTGTATGCCCCACTGGGCAAGAGTTCGCTACCGGAAAGAACAAAATCGTAACCACGTGCCAGAACGGTGGAACTTGGAGTGTGGATTACATTCCCAAATGTCAAGAGGTTTACTGTGGCCCGGTTCCACAAATCGACAACGGTTTCTCGATCGGTTCAACGAATGTAACGTATCGCGGTGTTGCCATGTACCAATGCTACGCTGGATTTGCATTTTCGTCATCGAATGCCATTGAAAAAATTTCTTGTCTAGCTGACGGAAAATGGGAGCGGCAACCATCTTGTCTGGCCTCACAATGCCCTATCTTGCCGGAAGTAGCACACGCAAACGTTACCATTTTCAACGGTGGAGGAAGAAGCTACGGTACGATCGTGGGATACGAATGTGAACCAGGCTATCAGCGGAATGGTCAGCCTGTCCTGATTTGCATGTCAAATGGCACGTGGAGTAGTTCTATACCGACCTGTCACCGTAAACGATGTTACAAGTAATTTGTATTCAATTATTTCATATAAAACACTATGATGCAATTTTTTTTTTCTAGTTTCCCGGAAATCGAAAATGGTTTCATCGTTGATCAAACCCGCCAGTATTATTTCGGAGATGAAGCTCGTGTCCAATGTTACAAGGGATTCAAACAAATCGGTTCAAACATAATTAAGTGCAATGATGAACAACAGTTCGATTCGCTTCCAGCTTGTGAAGGTAAAACTGATTTAAATTAATGAGTTTTTTCATATTTACTAAAAAAAATTACATCCCCAGATATAAACGAGTGCTTAGCATCACCATGTGATTCGGCTTCCACCGAGTGCGTCAATACTCCGGGATCATTTTACTGCCAGTGTAAGGGAGGTTTTACACCATCGACGGACTGTCGACCGGTTGGAGATTTAGGTTTAGCTACCAGTGGAATATTAGATAAAAGTATTATGGTATCTGCCACGGAGGAAGGCTACAACAAAGCGGTAGTAACAATCAATGAACACAAAAAGGGTTTTAGACTTTAAAAAAAACTTTATTTGCAGATGTTGAGGCTGAATTCTGCGGGATGGTGTGGCAGCTCGGTTGACCCTGGATCGAACTGGGTGTTGATTGATTTTAAAGCACCAACAATAATAAAAGGATTTCGTACCATGTCAGTGCAGAGATACGATGGCTCCCTTGCATTCACAACTGCTATCAGGATCCAGTACACTAACAATATGACTGATGTGTTCAAAGAATATGCTAATCCTGATGGAACGGCTGTGGAATTTAGAATCTTAGAGCCCACTTTATCAATTCTAAATTTGCCGATTCCAATCGAAGCTCGTTATGTAAGGTTTAGAATTCAAGATTTTGCTGTGGCACCTTGTCTGAAACTTGAGGTGATGGGATGCACGAGAATCGATTGCGTTGATATTAACGAATGTGCTGTTCAAAACGGCGGATGTCGACAGAAGTGTATCAACTCCCCGGGATCCTACTCATGCGGATGTAACACTGGTTATGAATTGTTTACGAACAACGGAACAGCCGGGTAAGCTGAAAATATAAAATGCAATAAATTCAACGTTTACAATTTATGTTACTTTTTCCTATAGATTTTTCATTGATGCGAATGAGACGGGAGAGCGGGATGGCGATGTTTACCAACGGAATAAGACATGTGTTCCAATGATGTGTCCACCGTTGGCCTCTCCAGAAAATGGTCAAATTTTGACTGAAAACACAGAGCACCACTTTGGTGAAGTTATTCAATTTCAGTGTAATTTTGGCTATGTGATTTCTGGTAGTACATCGTTACTGTGTATGTCTACAGGAGTATGGAATGCGACGGTACCGAGCTGTATTTGTGAGTATTTTATTATTGAATTGAAAAAAATAAAACACTTCGGTACAAAAATTTGGGTTTCTGAACATTTTTTTTAAATTTCAGACGCTAAATGTGTTTCACTACCTGATGAGAAAAACGAAGGGCTAGTGGTACTCCGGCAAGACCAAAACAGCGTGCTGGTTCCGTTCAGAGAAAATGTTACACTCACATGTAATGCACCTGGACGCATCCTGCGCAAGTCGATAACATCTGGCTTTAGACAGTGCGTGTACGATCCAAAGCCCGGCTATCCAGACTACTGGTTATCCGGGTCCGTTCCATCGTGTCCGCGCGTAGACTGTGGAGATCCAATGCCGACTCCTGGCGCAGAATATGGGCAGCGTAGCGATACTAGATTCCAAAGCTCGTTTTTCTTCGGGTGTCAAAATACTTTTAAATTGGCGGGACAAAGTGCTAAACATGACAATGTGGTGCGCTGTACCGAAAATGGTATTTGGGATTTCGGAGACCTGCGTTGTGAAGGACCAGTGTGTGAAGATCCTGGCCGGCCTAACGACGGTTATCAAGTTACTAAGAGTTACGAACAAGGATCGGAAGTTCTGTTTGGGTGCTCTCGTCCAGGCTACATTCTAATCAATCCAAGACCAATTACATGCATCCGAGAACCTGAATGTGGTGTGATCAAACCATTAGGATTGTCATCAGGAAGAATTCCTGACAGCGCTATTAATGCCACATCCGAGCGACCAAATTACGAAGCCAAAAATATAAGATTGAATTCCGTTACCGGTTGGTGTGGAAAACAGGAAGCCTTCACATATGTTAGCGTCGATTTATTGAAAGTTCACCGCATTAAAGCCATTCTTGTCAAGGGGGTTGTTACAAACGATATCGTTGGAAGACCAACAGAAATCAGATTCTTCTATAAACAATCAGAAACTGAAAACTACGTGGTGTATTTCCCTAATTTTAACCTGACTATGAGAGATCCCGGAAATTACGGTGAGCTAGCAATGATCACATTGCCCAAATTTGTGCAAGCTAGATTTGTGATTCTTGGAATAGTAAGCTACATGGATAATGCCTGTCTTAAATTTGAGCTAATGGGATGTGACGAACCAGCTGCAGATCCATTACTGGGCTATGATTACGGTTATTCTCCATGCGTTGACAATGAACCACCAGTTTTCCAAAATTGCCCACAACAGCCAATAATAGTGAAACGTGATCAAAATGGTGCAATACTTCCAGTGAATTTCACAGAACCTGTCGCCATTGATAATTCGGGATCGATTGCCAGGTTGGAAGTAAAGTCTCCAAGCTTCAAAACTCCATCGTTTGTGTTCCAAGATACCATTGTAAAATACATTGCGTTTGATTATGATGGAAATGTTGCCATCTGTGAAATAAATATAACGGTTCCCGACATTACGCCACCTTCGCTCAGCTGTCCTCAAAGTTTTGTCATTGAACTGGTAGACAAACAAGACAGCTACTTGGTTAACTTCAACGAAACGAGAAAACGCCTCAAGGTATCGGATAATTCTGGCGACGTAACCATTGAGTACATTCCAGAGAGTGCCTCAATACCTATAGGAGCATTTGAGAATGTCACTGTTATTGCAACCGATAAATTTAACAACAAAGCGATGTGTAACTTCCAAGTGTCCGTGCAAGCAACGCAATGCGTCGATTGGGATCTGCAACCTCCAAACAATGGAAACATCAACTGTCGATCGAATGACAAAGGCATCGAATGTATCGCCACATGTAAACCTGGTTTTAGATTTACCGATGCAGATTCTGTAAAGAAATTTTCTTGCGAAACCAAACGATTGTGGAAACCATCATCTGTAGTACCTGACTGTGTATCCGAGAATACTCAACAAGCCGACTATCACGTTACTGCGACGACAATCTATAGAGCAAACGGAGCCGTATCCAAATCTTGTCTATCACAATATCAGGAGCTGCTTAGCCAATACTATCCGAATTTGAACAACATATTGTCTCAGCGATGCTCAGCTGTCAATGTTAACATGAATGTATCATTTTTGAAGTCAGTTCCTAAGCTTCTGGAAGAAAACATGATCCAGATTGATTTCATTCTGTCGATTTTACCTGCAATCAAGCAGCCTCAACTGTACGACCTGTGCGGGTCAACTTTGCATCTTATTTTCGACTTGAGCGTACCATATGCAAGTGCAGTAATTGAGCCAATTTCCAATGTGTCTGCTATTGGAAATCAATGTCCTCCGTTAAGAGCATTGAAGAGTTCTATCGCACGTGGTTTCACCTGTTCTGCTGGAGAAGTGCTTAATATGGATACTAACGAGGTACCACGTTGTTTGCATTGCCCTGCCGGAACGTACGCCGGTGAAAATCAACAGGTCTGCACTCCGTGCCCTAAAGGCTACTATCAGAATAGAGATCGTCAGGAATCATGCCTCAAATGTCCAGCCGGAACTTATACAAGAGAAGATGGATCAAAATCTCTTAATGCATGTGTTCCAGTTTGTGGTTATGGTACATATTCACCAACTGGACTTGTGCCTTGTTTGGAATGTCCTATCAATTCCTTCTCAAGTGAACCCCCAACGGGTGGTTTCAAAGACTGCCAAGCCTGCCCAACTAATACGTTCACCTTCAAACCAGCTGCCCAATCTAGTGATCAATGCCGAATCAAGTGTCCTCCAGGACAATATTCACCAACAGGGCTCGCTCCTTGTTCACCATGCCCCAAGAACTTTTATCAGAACATAGAAGGAATGCTAACATGTAATGAATGCCCGACTGGCATGAAAACCGACGGTTCAGGAGCAACCAGACAGGAGGAATGCAAACCGGTTATGTGCAACGAAAATTCTTGCCAGCACGGAGGACTGTGTGTGCCAATGGGTCACGAAGTTCAATGTTTCTGTCCAGCTGGATTCTCGGGACGACGATGTGAGATTGACATTGACGAGTGCGCTTCCCAGCCCTGTTACAACGGAGGTACGTGTAAGGACTATCCTCAAGGATATAAATGTATGTGCGCTCCCGGATATTCTGGAATCAATTGTCAAGAAGAAAAAAGTGACTGTGGGAATGACACATGTCCCTCTCGAGCCATGTGTAAGGATGAACCTGGATTCAATAATTATACATGCCTATGCCGTAGTGGATATACCGGTGAGGAATGCGACGTAACCATTGATCCATGCACGTCAAGCGGAAATCCTTGCAAAAATGATGCAAGCTGTGTAGCACTCCAACAAGGACGATTCAAATGTGAATGTCTTGCTGGATGGGATGGCCAACTGTGCGAGATCAACACCGATGACTGTGCGGAAAATCCATGTCTGTTGGGAGCCAATTGCACTGATTTAGTGAACGATTTTAGCTGCGCCTGTCCTAACGGATTTACAGGAAAACGATGCCAAGACAAGATTGACTTGTGCCTACCAGAACCGTGCAATCATGGAATGTGTATCGATAGATTCTTCTATCACGAATGTGTTTGTCAACCAGGTTGGGGAGGAGAATCTTGCAATATCAATATTAATGACTGCGCTAGTGATCCATGTGAAAATAATGGAAACTGCATAGATATGATTGATGGTTACCAGTGTAATTGTGAAGCTGGATACACAGGTAAAAACTGCCAACACTTTATTGATGATTGTGCAAGCAATCCATGCCAAAATGGTGCATCATGTGTTGACCAACTCGATGGTTTCCAATGCAAGTGCAGGCCAGGATACGTGGGATTGCAATGTGAAACAGAGATAGACGAGTGCTTGAGCGATCCTTGCAATCCATCGGGTACAGATAAATGCCTCGATAAGGATAACTCATTTGATTGCGCATGTAGAGATGGGTACACCGGAGAACTGTGTGAAACTGACATTGATGATTGTGCATCTGCTCCATGTCTGAACGGAGGATCATGCCAGGATCGCATTGGGGCTTATGAATGTAAGTGTGCTCCTGGCTGGAGCGGGTACCAGTGCGAACACTTGATTGAAACCTGTGAACCAGCACATCCATGTAAGAACGATGCCAGGTGCATAGATTTGTTCGAGGATTACTTCTGTGTTTGTCCAAGTGGAACAGATGGCAAACAGTGTGAAACCGCTCCAGACAGATGCATTGGTGAACCATGCATGAACGGTGGTCAATGCAAAGATTACGGATCTGGACTGAATTGCTCATGTTCTTCTGACTATATCGGTATTGGTTGCCAGTACGAATATGATGCTTGCGATGATAACATCTGCAAAAATGGAGCACAATGCATCGACGATGGAAGTGGTTTCAAATGTATTTGCGCACCAGGATACACTGGTGAAAAATGCGATCAAGACATTGTCGATTGTAAAGATAACTCTTGCCCTCCTGGGGCAACGTGTATCGATCTCAATCAAGGATTCTTCTGCCAATGTCCCTTCAATTTGACTGGTGATGACTGTCGTAAAAGTAAGATTTCTCAGGTAAAAAAACTGGAATGAGGCTTTAATTATTACCATTCTTTTACAGCAATTCAAGTAGACTATGATCTGTACTTTAGTGATCCGACACGTTCCTCTGCTGCCCAAGTTTTGCCGTTCTACACCGGAGCACCAGACAGTTTCACACTGGCACTTTGGGTGCAGTTTGCACAAAAGGATGACACAGGGATATTTGCTACCATCTACGCTGTGGAGTAAGCACCCTTAAGAATAAAAACTCAACGTAACTGAGTTGTACATTACTGATATAATTATTTGTTACAGTTCGGCTCACTCGACGAATGACAGACGGGTGATCTTACAAGCTCACTCGAGTGGCGTTCAGGTGTCATTATTCCCAGACCAGCAAGATGCATTCCTCGGATTCAGAGAATACGCTACCATCAATGACGGTCAGTGGCATCATGTAGCAATCGTATGGGACGGTAAAACTGGACAGCTTCAACTGATAACAGAGGGGCTTATAGCCAGCCGAGCTGAATATGGCACTGGACGTTCACTTCCGGCACAGTAAGTTTTCCCAGAAATCAAAACGATCGTTGAAGTAAGGATTATTTTACATCTTCTTCTAATTACAGTGTGTGGGCTGTACTGGGTCGTCCAGCGGTAGCTTCGAACGAAACGAACAACGTTGCATTCAATGAGGCAGGCTTCCAAGGTAAAATCACAAAGGTTCAAATCTGGAGCAGAGCTTTGGATGTCACATCAGAGATTCAAAAACAAGTTCGAGAGTGTCGCAGTGAACCGGTGCTGTACAGGAATCTTATATTAAACTGGGCTGGATATGAGGATAGCATTGGAGGAGTCGAAAGATCCGTTCCTTCATCTTGCGGCAAGAAAGTGTGCAAATCAGGATATGCTGGATCCCAATGCAAACAGCTTGAAAATGACAAAGAGCCACCAAAGGTCGAACGTTGTCCTGACGATCTTTGGATTATCGCCAAGAACGGATCATCAATCGTTAACTGGGATGAGCCACAATTCAGTGATAATGTTGGAATTACAAAGGTGATCGAACGTAATGGAAGACGATCGGGTCAAAGCTTCCTTTGGGGTGGATACGACATAACGTATCTTGCGTTTGATGCTGCAGGTAACACTGCCAGTTGCAGCTTTAAAGTAACATTGCTTTCCGATTTCTGTCCACCACTGGCAGATCCAATTGGTGGATCACAAAACTGTAAGGATTGGGGAGCTGGCGGCCAGTTTAAGGTGTGTACAATAGCCTGCAATGCGGGTATGCAATTCTCAAGCGTGATTCCTGAGTTTTACACTTGTGGAGCAGAAGGTTTTTGGCGACCCACTGAAGATCCTTTGACGCCACTCGTGTATCCGTCATGTGCGCCGGCAAGACCAGCACAAAAAGTATTCAGAATCCAAATGCTGTTCCCATCCGACGTACTGTGCAATGAAGCAGGACAAGGTGTTTTACGCCAAAAAGTTAAGAATGCGGTCAACTCTTTGAATAGAGACTGGAACTTCTGTTCATACTCAACGGAAGGATCGCGTGAGTGTAAGGAACTTCAAATCAACGTCAAGTGTGACCGCTACAGCCATTCGAGTAATATTGTAAAAAGACAAGCTGTAAAACCATTTACGAAACAAGATTCCAGCACATATGTCATCGATGCTACGATACCGATTAAAGGGTAAGCCTTCGCTTTGTTACTAATCATCACTTTCATGTTCAAAGACTCTTATAATTGCAATAAAACATAATGAAGCTTCATGCATTTCATGGAATTGTGTAGAATTAGAGGGTAGAAATAAATTGACGGCTTTTACGATTGTTAACAATTTTTCTATAATTTCTCTGCCACTATAACAAAAAGCTTTTTAACAAAATAATTTACATTTTTGTTAAACAACTACAGTTGTAAAAAAGTATAAGAGAATACAAAATAACACTATTGTGCATTTTTTTATGTTACTCAAATGACTTACCTCTCCCACAAACATTTAGACCCTGGGTGCCGGTGATAAAACTAATCTCTGTACTATAACACACGTTGTATGGGCATGTGAACAAACAAAGTTAAATCAGTAATTTGGAAATCTGAAAAAATCCTTTTTTTTGTTGAAGTAGAATTCTATTGTCGTTTTATAATAGCGCTTATGCTGCTTTTTAAAAATTATCTTTCATTGCACAATCGACATTAAATGTTTCAAACCTGAATAGGTAGTAATTAACCAATAAATGTTTTCTGTGCTTTGTGATTTTTACTGTGTAGTGTTGAAGATGGCATCCAGGCAAACACCAGCAACAGTGCACGCCAAAGCCGAGAACAGAGTGGTGACACCTACACGTTGGAAATAACATTCCCGACAGTGAAGTATGTTTAAATTTAAAGTATGATTAACTGCTTGGCAAACTGTTACTTCCTATTAGTCTGAAAATTTTAAAATTTATTTTGAGCTGGCTGGCTTTTTTTAAAGTAAAGTCAAATTATTTTAAGTATGCCGTTAACTGGGGCAGATCGGGACTACAGTATAAATATGGACGGTGGTTTAAGTTTCTAATTTGGAAATCGATGTATGTTTTGTATCTGTTCTAACTTAAACCAATTAAAAATATCCAAATATTGTCCAAAAACTTGACTACAACAGCTGTCACAAACCTATGTTCCGATTCGCCCCAACATTCAATAGTTTTTTTTCAAGCAAAGGCAAAATTTAAACAGTTTACGATGGCATTTTTATTAAAAGAATATAACTGGAGTTTTTTTTTGAAAAGGTCCTATAAACCAAATTTTCAGTTTTTGCTTTTTGGGTGTTTTTAAATACCCCTGTCTCAAGGCGGTTTTAAAAACACCCAAAAAGCAAAAACTGGAAATTTGGTTTATTGGACCTTTTAAAAAAAAAAAACTCCAGATAAACAGGTCATTCTCCGCCAACTCACACAGCAATTTATCCGATCCCTCTTTGATTTGCGTAAGACACTGTTTTAAGGGGTAATTTTGGTCTCTGATCACTTTCAGTATTGAACATTCGAAAAAGTCGTGTTTTACAATTCTTTGCCGCCTAAATGGTGTAGTTTGGAAATTTGGTGTCGAAGGGACTCCCATGTAGAATTGGACAGCCGATTGGCATTGAAACGGCAAATAGGTTTTAAAATGTAGATTGTCCCCGATCGATCATTACCGTTCAAGGTCAGCCGCAACGCAACAGACACGAAAAACGAAACAAAGAGAAATGCAAAAAGTAACTCTTTCAAAACTTTTTGTTAAGAAGCGCGATAACTCGTGATGTTACAATAAAACCCCACATGACACATTCTGCCGTAAATTTACAACGGCTTGACTTTTCTTTTTCCGGTTTTTTGGTTATAGATCAGAAATTTAAAAGAAAACATCTTAATATTTTAACAGATTCCGAAATTACGTTAAATTTGCCAAAGAATCGACTTTGGGTTTAAGACGACGTTACAACAGTGGAGCATTTAGCTTTTCAATATTTGTTTGAAAAGCCTGTTATTCTGCTCTATTCATAAACATAAACTAGACTATTTCGTGTTTTCTTAAACATAAAATTGGCTGCTGAATCGAATACCGTCATTGGTTTTTGAAAAAAGTAAACCGTTTTACATTGAACATTTACAGTGACGTTACAACGCAGACTTTTCTAAAAAGGATGTTTTTCCTTGCGTTGTAGTGTCATGGATATTCTCAATACTGTATCTTAGCGAAAAATAGACCAACTTCGATCTACTCAGTTGCATTCGACGGGAAAATTATCCTATTTTCAGGATATGATCAGTTTTGAAAAAATGGTTCCTGACAACCGGAGATATTTCGGATATCCGGAGGTGGTTTTGAAGTACTATTTTGCTGATTGAGGTGCTTGAAATCACGTTGGTTCGGTTTATTGAAGGTAATATTCACTTTAGTCAAAGGTAGAGTTTATACATTTTTTTAAGTTTGTAAAAGTTGGTTTAAAAATCCTGAATCTATGTAGAATCTTAACACAATAACTATTTTTCCATTAAATAAAGTTTTAAAATTTCCCTCTACTGGTCCGCCCGGAGAATAAGTCATACATTTTTTACAAAAAAAAGTGAGGAAGGCAAAAACACAAAATTTTAGGTGATAAATCAAAAAATACCCTTCTACGTTATTGCAGATTTGAAAAGTGGGTAATTCTCCGCCAACTCACTCAGCAGTTACACTGACCCCTCTCAAATTTGCGTAAAACTTTATCCTAAGGGATGATGTTTGTCACGAATCCGATCTCTATTTTTCGATAACTCATGATGGAGCGGCGGTACGACCCCTTTTATTTTTGAAAATTCGAAAAGACCAGTTTTTGTCTTCCTCACATCAACGAGAAAAGGCTAGGGACCATTCATAAACCACGTGGACACTTCTTAGGAAATCTAACACTCCCGCGCCCCCCTCCCCCACCCCCATCATGAACAAAATCCGAAATTTTCACGCTGCACCGAGCACAGTCCATCTTTGATTTCACCAGTCTGATCTGCTTCCCGGGAAAGCCGTTCTCGTACATGATCTTCCATAGCTCTTCGCGATCGACCGAGTCGTAAGCTGCTTTGAAATCGATGAACAGGTGGTGCGTCGGGATCTGGTACTCGCGACACCTTTGGAGGATTTGGCGTAGCAAAAAGATTTAGTCCGTCGTCGATTTCTCCTCCACGAAACCGGCTTGGTACGTCCCAACGAAATCCTATGCTCGCTCCGACAGACGACAGAAGATGATCTGAGACAGCACTTTGTAGGTCGCGTTGATTCCACTCCTCCGTTAGCTATTCTGTGTCCCAGATCTTGACTATCAGCCGGTGTAGATAGGCCGTCAGCTTGTCCGGCCCCATCTTGATGAGTTCCGCACCGATACCATCCTTATCCGCTGCTTTGTTGTTTTTCAGCTTCTTGATGGCATCCTTAACTTCTCTCATCGTGGGTGCTGGCTCGTCCTCGCCATCCACCATATCGCTGACGTCGTTTCCCCCATTGCCCTGGTACTCCGCCTCTGGGCCGTTCAGGTGCTTGTCGAAGTGCTGCTTCCACCTTTCGCACGCAGAAAGATATATTTGAATCAACAAAACGTTTTGTTGATTTGCAAATCAAGATTTTTGTTGAATCAACGCTAAACGTCAAATCATTTTTTCAAAACAACAAAAGATTTTTGTAGAATTGAGAAAATCAAGGCTTGTTTCAACGCAAAATCGGCAGATCACAGACAAAAATAATCATTTATAGATGTGCTTGATCATCAGCTCCCCGAGGGCCAGAAATTGCTCCGCCTTGTTACGGCAGCTCCGAAACCGCGTCATCATCTCCCCCGCGAGAGCAAAGAACTCCGGCAGGGTAAAGAGATCTTCCCCGGTGACTCTTGTTGGGCCGCATCGCCGCTACCGGCAGCGACCACGCTGGCAAACGAACGCCCCCATCCAGGAGGGATCGCTGGGTTGTCCGCTGGAACCGTACGCTTTCTTCTTCCTCTTTTCCTGCTCCTCGAGGTAAGATTTGCGCGCGATGCATCCGCGGTAATTGCCGGTATGGTTGCCGTCACAGTTCGCGCACTTTACGCACGGCTTGGTTTGTTCTGCCTTGTCCCTCAAGTCCGCCTTTCGTGGCAGTGAGCACGCCTCCGAGAGGTGTGACTCACCGCACTTCACGCAGCGGGGCCGGAGGTTGCAGTTCCGCGAGCCGTGGCCGAATTTCTGGCAACGGTGGCATTGCGCTACGTCCGTCGGATTCTTGGTGTAAAACCGCCAGTTTACCCAAAAACCGTCCAACGTCTTAGTACGCCGCAGATCTTGGATCTTGACGGTGCCGCGGTCGAAGTACAACAGGTACAGGGTATGCGTACCCGTGACTGTTGTCTTTCGCGAGAGCACTTTTATCTCTCGTGGTTTTATTCCGGCGTTCGAGAGGTGTCGCTTCAGGTCGGCGATCGGACGGTCTTGGTAACCCTGCAAGACGACCTTAACAGGGGGCTTCTCTGGGTCGTGTGTGTAGAAGTTGAAGTTGCTACGCTTCAGTTCTTCAAGCACCAGGTCGAAATCTTTTCTTTTTAGTGTGATCACTTGCACTGCCGACTTACCGATTTTCAGACAATATCCGAGGCCTTCCAGCAACTCGTCAACATCGTCCGCCAACGTGTCCAAAACAAAAATTGGAGGTGGTCTTCGTTCCGTTGGAGAATTGTTCTTTTTTGACGTCGGCCCTTTTTTCCGTGCACTACCATCGTCGTCGTCGTCGTCGGTAGTGCTGCTACCGTCGTTGTTGTTGTTGTTTTCTTCGTCGTCACTCAGCATCTGGAACTCGTTCCTGATGGGGATGTTGGCGGATGTTGATGTGCCACTGGTCGTGGCACCGCACTATGGTACATTGGGTGGCCAAGTTTCAAAAAAGTGACCTTCTCCAAATATTTTTTGGTATTTTTTTCTCGAATGTAAACATTCTAACTAAGAAAAATCCAAATTTTCAAAGCTCTAAGTTTGTTCATTACGGAGATACGCAAGCTGAAAGTCAAAAAATGGAGTAAAAAACTAGACTTTATTTTTCGTAAAAAAGGCTGATTGTTTAATTTTAACATAGCTCAGCCATTTTAAATGTTTTATTAGGACAAATATACATCGTTGGAAAGGTAATGAGATATGCTTTGAAACTATTAATAGATAAAATGTTGTTTCCAAACCAAAAACTGAAGTTTTCATCGAATAACTGGAGCATTTTTTGACAAATCATATTTTTTGTGTTTGTTAATCGAGTACTTTTTTGCTAACCGATGCTAAACATGAAACTAAGATCACTTGAAAGATTGGATTATAATCTAACATTGCTGAAATTTCCAGCCTGCGATTTTTGCGTTTTCGGAGATATGCCATTTTGAACATTTACGTTTTATCAAAATTTGCTGCAATCTACATATGCGCCCGTTTATTTCACTTGCTTTGCTACCTACTTCGTGGGCATCGTCGCTTCAAAAATCAATACCTGGTTTCAAGAAGTTCGAAATGACTTTATTGGAATTTTCTGTTGCCTACATTTAAAATTGAGTACCTTAGTCAAAATAAGGTATTCGTACCGAAGTTTCTCAAGCGAAACTGGAGAATCTCAGTTTGATACCGAAAAAAGTGTTCATCAAAATGTTGACTTAGCATGATGAATTTCTGCGATCAATCCATGAAACTGATCCACATTTAAGTTCTATGTTGGTTAGTACAAAACATCATAAAAAGTACCTTTAACATATCCTGAAGCTGTCACAAACTCTATAATCAAATGAATTTTAAGAATATGGTTTGTATTTTTCCGTTTAATTCATAATTAATATTTTGAATAAAATTATTTTTTCTGTTATTAGATTAACAATTAAAATTTTCGCAATTTATGCCCGTAAGGGTGGGGGGGGGGTCTCAAGTTATATGGCATGGACTCACAAAAAGAAACACACAGCAGTAAATAATAAATATTTGATTTGAAATGATTTTATCACGCTTAACAAAATTTGTTGGAGGGAAGGAGGAGAGGGGGGGGGGTGAAAGAAAGAGGATGGAGGGGTTGTGTCCTTAAAGTGGGGATGTATTAGATTATCCATAATTTAATAATATAAACTTGCAATACAATATATATGCAATTCTGTTGCACTTGCAAATGTATGAAAAGACTATTTATTATAAACAATCAACTATTGAAAAACATGAAAAGTCATAAAAATCGACGTATATCATTTCAATACCATACAATTACCCAAATTTGTATGAAAAAACATTTAAAAAGCAAAAAAAAATTTGGCCGCCTGTTTGTATGGAGATGGCCCATAGTGCACCGGAGGCACCCGAACGCGTTCGCACTGGTGATCTTGGAACATATCCGGGGTGTAGTAACTTTTTGTCGATGCCTTCTGCACTCACGCTCCCCTGCGCGATGGCGGTCGACACGGCGTTGGTTTGTTTACCTTTTGCACACGGCCGGTAGACGAACTTCGCGGGTTTTTCGAGGCCGCACTCGAACTGCCACGGCCACGGCCTTTGGCATGCTGCAGGAGCAAACTCGCGGCTAATCACGGTAAACAACGGCGAAAAAAATCGAAAAAACGATGGAGCATTGAGCACTTGACTGCTGCTTGCTCTCGTGAGTACACGGAGGGAGCATGTTTATTTTGTGTTTGTTAATCAAGTACTTTTTTTTTTTGCTAACCGTGGCTAAACATGAAACTAAGATCACTTGAAAGACTGGATCATAATCTAACACTAGTGAAATTTCCAGTCTGCGTTTGTTTGCGTTTTCGGAGATATGCCATTTTGAACATTTACGTTTTATCAAAATTTGCTGCTATCTACATATGGGTCATTCCATCTGAAGCGGAACAGCATTTGAAAATTACCATCTCCGATTCTGCTCAAATTTGGCAGAGCTGTTGAGACTATCAAAACATGCAAGAATCCCAAATTTCATCCAAATCGGAGCACCCCCTCCATTTTTGTACCCTCCCAAAAAATCGACTTTTTGGCGATTTTTGAGCGAAACCCCTATCTTCAAACGACGATAACCACAAATCTTAGAGGGTCGGTCTTGGACTCAATTTTGAAGGAAATTGGACGTAGAATCCATTTCCGTGAACAAAATTTAGATTAAAATATGTTTTCTACCCGTATTGCGCAATTGAAAACTTGAAATAGCCGTAACTCAAAACAGCCCTATTTATTTTTTTAAATTTGACCTCACCATCGTATTCCCCTGCCAATTTTACATAAGAATCGCTTATCGACAGAAATGAATATGTTTCGTTCCAGAGATATCGAATTTTAAACTTTTGTGCTTTCGAGATAACCTACATCAGCTTCATTCGCCACATCTGCTAGAATCACACAGGCGGGCTGATCAATAACTGCTACATGTTGTTCTGGGAGATGAATTATTTTTATAATTTTATACGATTTTGTGATAATCAATACCTTGAACAATCTATTTTTTGTTTAAGGAATATTTATTGGATAATTTTAATGCGCTATTTTTCCTGATCTCAGTGTCATTGAACCATATTAAGTAAAATTTGAATTTTTAATATTTATTTGCAAATGCTACAGAGTTTTTACAATACAATTTTCGAAAAATTTTCATTTTTCGATTATTTTCATATTTTTCCTAATTCCTCATTTCTTCCCACTTTCTCAAATTATTTCTTTTATTTCTTCTTTTATTTGAAACGAGAACACATATAGAGCTGGCTGTAGCAGATGAAATAATTCTCATGGGTTCTAGAGCCTTTGCCACGTGCGGTAGTGAAATAGTGCCATTCACCAAAAACCCCAAAATCTGCCTTATGGTTTGAAAGATTGATCATATTTAACCGATTTTCATATTGTGTTTCATTGTGTGACCCTTATGGTCATTCCACCTGAAGTGTGCAAGAAGAAATGCAAATTAGAAAATTAACATCTCCGATTCTGCTCAAATTTGGCAGAGCTGTTGAGACTATCAAGACATGCAAAAATCCCAAATTTCATCCAAATCGGACCACCCCCTCTATTTTCGACTTTTTGGCGATTTTTGAGCGAAACCCCTATCTTTAAACGACGATAACTCAGGAACCACAAATCTTAGAGGGTCAGTCTTAGACTCAATTTTGAAGAAAATTGGACGTAGAATCCATTTCCGTGATCAAAATTTAGATTTAAATATTTTTTCTACCTGTAGAAAGAATCACTTATCGACAGAAAGGAATATTTTTCGTTCCAGAGATATCGAATTTTAAAGTTTTTAGTTTTTGAGATTAGGGGAAATTCTCGTATGTTTGGCAGGTTCAGCACTCGCTCCTAACTCCATCCAATTTGCTGATTTTCACTATTTAAAGAACTAATTTTTCAAGCATTCGATAGAAATTTGCTTGCTCACTTCTCATTGAGCTATTTATCATTCGATTTCAGTTGAAAACGCTTTTAATTAGCTTTAATTGAGTGTCAATGTTCTGACCTGCCAACATTAGAGACACGCTGGAATTAGATGCTGTTCCCCTACATACATTAGCTTCATTCGGCCGCATCTGCTAGAAGCACTCAGGAGCGCTGTTAAATAACTGCTACCTGGTTATTCATTGAAATAAGATTTCATCCCAAATAATCATTAGCAAATTAGGCATAAATGTAATGTGCATCACTGTAGGTAACTGCTGCTGATTTTTGGACTTATGCAATTTTAGGAATATTTTCATAAATTTTTATTTTTAATTTAAATAAATGGGAATAGAGACTTTGGATTTTTCGTGATTTGGAAAATTATTGTGACATTTTGACAATTCAACGCTTTCTCCACAATTTTTTAATGAGTTTTTAAAGTAAAATAATTTTTCAACTTTGAAAAATCTTGTTTTGATGTTAGTGCGTATATTCCTGCAATATTACTCATATTTGTGAAGAGGAAGAAGGGGGGGGGGGGTCTGAATTGTGGCGGGGTGCATTAAAAACCAATAAAATTATTTTTGGGATCAAAATCTACTTTATGAACTTGATATGATTTTTGGAAGATTTCAGTAGTTTGCTACTATAAACTCAACTTGATGTGGCATTGTTGGTCAAATAAACTCAACATATTTTTTTCTCAGATACGCCTCGAACAATTTATGTTCGTGGCCATGTTCGGTTATCTCTTAACCATACCCTGGGGTGAACTTGACTTGTTCGTGTTTTTACGAACATGGGTAGATTTTTCCAAGATGCAACTTTCTGCCCGGGATATCTCTTAACCATACCCTGAGGGGAACTTGACTTGTTCGTGTTTTTACGAACATGGGTAGATTTTTCCAAGATGCAACTTTCTGCCCGGGGCTCCACCTCTCCGCACAAAATAACAAATCTTGTTATTCCTTCATGATTCCTTCTGTGTTATTGGTTTGTTATTAAAATAACAGCATAATAACAGTTCAAGTTATTCTTCGAACTTTGTTATTGATTTTTGTTATTTTAACAACTCCGAATCATATTTCGATCTTCTCACGAATAACATATTTCGATCTTCTCACAATATCAAAAACTGACCTTCCCAAGTTATTTCCGTCTGCTCGGGTCAACCCAACAAAATGTGTACATCCATTTCCAAATTTAAAACCATTAAGTGCTCTAAACACTGCTGTCCCTATTCAGACTGTAGTCCCCCCAATTCACCCACGATGACGGAACCTTTGAATGTTCAAAAAGTAAAGGGGTCGTACAGCCGCTCCGTCACGAGATTTCAAATAATGGTTGAAATTATTCCTTAGGACAAAGTTTCACACAAATCGAAGAGGGTTCAAGGAAACTTTTTACGATTTCGTGTATGTATGTTTGTATGTATGTTTATATGTATGTATGTATTATGTATGTATGTATGTATGTATGTATGTATGTATGTATGTATGTATGTATGTATGTATGTATGTATGTATGTATGTATGTATGTATGTATGTATGTTTTTTTTCTTGTTTTTTTTACAAGGTTGGAATCTGCTACCAGACACCTGAGAATTCATTTCTCAGGTAGTGTGGGGTTGGGAAAACAAAAAAGAGTTTTCCCGACCCACTAAACCAGTTCTTGAACGCCGTGCCCTTGTCCCCCCGGGACCACCTTTCGGTATAACTTCGTATGTATGTATGTATGTATGTATGTATGTATGTGTTTGTGTATGTGTGTACTTTTACATTTGTTTATAGGACCAATTGAAAAAAAGACCAGAAATGCTTATAATTGTATTACACATATTTCAATACCATGTTTCTAAAATACAAATTTGCACCTTCAGCGATCCTGTTTTGCACTCATCAAATGGAGAAAGATCAACTGTTCGTGCTTTGCTGGAAAAACTAATTCTGGAGGATAATCAGTTTGACGTGCAAGAGATTCTTCCGAACACGTTCGCCGATCCTGCATCGTTGGCACTTACTTCGGAGTTTACATGTCCAGTTGGGCAAGTGGTACAGGAACCAAACTGTGTACCATGTGCCATCGGCACATATTTCGATACTACAAGCAAGACATGTGTTTCTTGCCCGAAGGGATCGTATCAATCAGAAATCGGACAGTTGCAGTGCAAGAGTTGTCCTAATATAGCGGGTCGTTCCGGTGTAACTTCAATCATCGGAGCAAGATCGGCTGCTGAATGCAAAGGTAGAAACAAATTCAAGTTACGAGGTGATAATTGAAGAATTTATTTTCTAATTTTATTTCACGCAGAACGGTGTCCTGCTGGCAAGTTTCTGGATTCGGAGACCGGATTGTGTCAACCATGTGGATACGGCTTCTATCAACCAAATGAAGGATCGTTCTCTTGCGAGATTTGTGGACTTGGTCAAACAACTAGAATTACGGAGGCAACATCCAAGTCGGAATGCCGAGATGAATGCAAATCAGGCATGCAGCTTGGCGTAGCTGGAAACTGTGAAGCATGTCCTCGAGGAACATACAGAACACAAGGAGTGCAGCCGGCTTGCACATCTTGTCCAACTGGCAGGACAACGCTTAAAGTAGGAGCATCGAGTATTGAAGAGTGTTCGCTTCCAGTTTGTCTGCCGGGTACCTATCTCAATGGCACCGTTAATGTATGCATTGAGTGTGGCAAGGGCTTCTACCAGCCAGAACAGCAGCAAACGTTCTGTATTCCATGTCCTCCAAACCACAGCACCAAAACGAGCGCAGCGGTAATTAATCAATTTTTATTAGTTTGATAATGGTAAGGGACCGTCCATAAACCACGTGGACACTTTTTTGAAATCTCAGACCCCCCCCCCTCCCCCTACTCGTGGACTATTTCCATGCAAAACAAATCTTTTAGTATGGAGCGTGGAGAAATGCTTAACCCCCCCCCCCCACCCCATCCCTGAGGTGTCCACATGGTTTATGGATGCTCCCTAAACTATGAAGACTTTTAATCAGTGGTCTCGTGCACCGCGCTTTAAAACTGTTCTCGATCAAACACCAGCCAAACCTAAACTCTGCCGTGTACATGCTGTAGGCGCACACGAACCTCGAGTTTAAAACCAAGCCTTGCACCCCAGGTACAGAACGCCGTGCAGGCGCCACGCACAAAAAAAGACAATTTCATTTTCCGCTGCAGTCACAGTACAGTGTTTGCCGCAGAGAGAGTGAGAAGTAGTCATTTTTTCGACGGCGTTGAACCCGAGGTTTGCACCCCGTGTTTACACCGCGTGTAAACCTTGAGTGCGCCGTTCGGGTAGAACTCGAACATGGCAGCCTGGTGTTTTTGAGGTTCATCTGCACTGAAAATTTGTACGGCTTGTTTCGGGAAGGCTGCTTTAAATAACTTCGAGTTTTTCAATTGGTTCTATTACTAGAACTTTATGTTTTTTAATGTTTTTACATGTATTTTTTCCCTTGCGTATTCACAAATTTGTCTCGACTTTCTTGGTAACAAACTGTTGCTCAAGTCGATCTGCATTGACTCCACAGTGTGCTGAACTAAAAAGCTTATACGTTGCAAAAACTCTTATTTCAGAAAAGCAAAGAAGAGTGTACTAACCCATGTGCCAATGTATCGGAGGGACAGCAGCACTGTGATCCTAATGCATTCTGCATCCTCATGCCAGAGTCGTTTGATTTCAAATGTGAATGCAAACCTGGATTCAATGGAACTGGCATGCAGTGTACAGGTAAAACTACATTTGTTAGTAAAGTAAAAACGCTGCAAAAAGGTTCCGAAGCTGGCTTATTAGTTTTTTTTTCAAAGGTTATTATGGCATCTAATATTGAAACTTATTTTGTTTGTTTATTTCCGTCACCTTTAGACGTTTGTGAAGGATTCTGTGAAAATTCAGGACAGTGCGTGAAAGACATCAAGGGAATTCCATCATGTAGATGCAAGGGATCGTTCACTGGCACCAAGTGTTCCGAACGATCCGAATTTGCATACATTGCCGGTGGAATAGCGGCAACGGTCATTTTCATCATCTTGATTGTCCTGTTGATATGGATGATCTGCGCTAGGTACGGATTCAATAATAACACCAACCAAACCTTTTAATGCACATTTTCCTTCCATGGGGAAGCACACAATCATTGTAGAAAATGCACCTTTTATTGTATGCTTCCTCGTATGAAAAAAGATCCATTTAACATGATTTTTCAAACTTTTTTTTATTAACATACTGCAGAGCAAACAAACGGCGGGATCCAAAGAAAATTTTGTCACCAGCAACCGATCAAACAGGTTCCCAGGTGAACTTCTACTATGGAGCACACACACCGTATGCAGAGAGTATAGCTCCATCACACCACAGTACATACGCACATTACTATGACGACGAAGAAGATGGCTGGGAAATGCCCAACTTCTACAACGAAAGCTACATGAAGGAAGGTTCGTAGAGTTTCTCTTGTTTATAATGTTTCGGTAAACCGTTACCAATCAAGTGCGTACGCAATGATGGTTCAAAACTATTTTGAGCTTAACTTTACAGTACACGTGAGTTGAGTTCAAAACTCTTGCGTAACATAGGGTACGTTATCCATTAGTGTACCCCTTTTCCTATAGTGGACCCTCTGAAGGGGTTTTGATTAAAAAAAATCAATAAAATCACAATTTCAAGCGTGTTGATTTTTACAAATCTTTTATTTGGCATGTTCAGCATCATTTAAATCTGTTGACTGATATTGAATTGTCCTTTTCACCAAAATAAGTGTTTGAGTTCGACATCTGAAATCAGCCAAAAAAATATAATTAATCAAAACTATAGTCAATTAAACTTATCTGAAGCATCATAATTGCAGTTTGAAATGATATTTTATAATAATAAATCAAGAACAACACATTTTTTTTAAATAAACATGCGTGGTTTTTCAGCAACTGTAAACAAATCTATTGTTTAGTTTCGGTCAACTATTTATGTAATTAATATGTGCATCATAATTACATTTTTTTTAAATTATTTTTATGTTTACAATGGTTTTTGAAACGTTTTTTTCTGATCTTTTTCGGTAATAAATGTGTTTAAATGTCTGGTAGGTTTTTTGTTGTTTAAAGCCAAATTTGTTAACAAAACAGATTTGTTTAAGATGAGAAGTGAGCCAAATCCATCTTTTATTCATTATATCTATCATTAGACCTACACCATGCATCAAAACATCAAATATCGGTTAAATTTGGTATAAAAATAACAGTTTGCCCATAGTGGACCCGGGTCTACAATCGGATTATGGACCCGGGTCCACTATAGGAAATGGGGGTCCATAACAGGCAAAAAAACTTTTCAAATGGCTATTTTTCTGCTCAAAAACAAATAAACTAGTGGTGGGCAAAACCGCTCATTTCTGTGAGCCGCTCATTTTCGTTCGCTCATTTAAATGAGCGGCTCTTTTGAACGGCTCATCCGCTCATTTCGCTCAATGTCAGAAAATAGACTGGAATGAACTGAAGCAGAGCAATTCTCTACGAAATCGGTCTTTTTTCTTCAATTTTAATTTTTGTATTTTTTAATCCGGCTGAAACTTTTTTGGTGCCTTCGGTATGCCCAAAGAAGCCATTTTGCATCATTAGTTTGTCCATATAATTTTCCATACAAATTCGGCAGCTGTCCATACAAAAATGATGTATGAAAATTCAAAAATCTGTATCTTTTGAAGGAATTTTTGATCGATTTGGTGTCTTCGGCAAAGTTGTAGGTATGGATACGGACTACACTGGAAAAAATAATACACGGTAAAAAAATTTGGTGATTTTTTATTTAACTTTATCACTAAAACTTGATTTACAAAAAACACTTTTTAATTTTTTTATTTTTGATATGTTTTAGAAGACATAAAATGCCAACTTTTCAGAAATTTCAGGTTGTGCAAAAATCACTGACCGAGTTATGAATTTTTTAATCAATACTGATTTTTTCAAAAAATCGAAATTTTGGTCGTAAAAATTTTTCAACTTCATTTTTCGATGTAAAATCAAATTTGCAATCAAAAAGTACTTTACTAAAATTTTGATAAAGTGCACCGTTTTCAAGTTATAGCCATATTTAAGTGACTTTTTGAAAATAGTCGCAGTTTTCATTTTTAAATTAGTGCACATGTTTGCCCAGTTTTGAAAAAATATTTTGAAAAGCTGAGAAAATTCTCTATATTTTGCTTATTCGGACTATGTTGATACGACCTTTAGTTGCTGAGATATTGCAATGCAAAGGTTTAAAAACAGGAAAATTGATGTTTTCTAAGTTTCACCCAAACAACCCACCATTTTCTATCGTCAATATCTCAGCAACTAATGGTCCGATTTTCAATGTTAATATATGAAACAATTGTGAAATTTTTCGATCTTTTCGAAAAAAATATTTTTGGAATTTTCAAATCAAGACAAACATTTTAAAAGGGCGTAATATTGAATGTTTGGCCTTTGTGAAATGTTAGTCTTGATTTGAAAATTCCAAAAATATTTTTCGAAGAGATCGGAAAATTTCACAAATGTTTCATATATTAACATTGAAAATCGGACCATTAGTTGCTGAGATATTGACGATAGAAAATGGTGGGTTGTTTGGGTGAAACTTAGAAAACATCAATTTTCCTGTTTTTAAACCTTTGCATTGCAATATCTCAGCAACTAAAGGTCGTATCAACAAAGTCCAAATAAGCAAAATATAGAGAATTTTCTCAGCTTTTCAAAAATATTTTTTCAAAACTGGGCAAACATGTGCACTAATTTAAAAATGAAAACTGCGACTATTTTCAAAAAGTCACTTAAATATGGCTATAACTTGAAAACGGTGCACTTTATCAAAATTTCAGTAAAGTACTTTTGATTGCAAATTTGATTTTACATCGAAAAATGAAGTTGAAAATTTTACGACCAAAATTTCGATTTTTGAAAAATCAGTATTGATTAAAAATTCATAACTCGGTCAGTGATTTTTGCACAACCTGAAATTTCTGAAAAGTTGGCATTTTATGCCTTCTAAAACATATCAATCAAAAAATTAAAAATAATGTTTTTTGTAAATCAAGTTTTAGTGATAAAGTTAAATAAAAAATCACCAATTTTTTTACCGTGTATTATTTTTTTCCAGTGTAGTCCGTATCCATACCTACAACTTTGCCGAAGACACCAAATCGATCAAAAAATTCCTTCAAAAGATACAGATTTTTGAATTTTCATACATCATTTTTGTATGGACAGCTGCCGAATTTGTATGGAAAATTATATGGACAAACTAATGATGCAAAATGGCTTCTTTGGGCATACAGAAGGCACCAAAAAAGTTTCAGTCGGATTAAAAAATACAAAAAAAATCGAATGACCGAAATCCTAGAGAACTGCTCAGCATCTGCTCAAGATATTTAGTTTTTTTTCAAACGACCAATGGAGTGTCCATGAGTGTCACACTTCGTATGATTTTTGTTGATTGATAATTAAAAAATATATGTTTTCATCGCACTTATTCTGAACAGATTAAAGATCGTCCATAAAACATAGAAAATCGTTGATTTGCTTTATCCTTTTTGGAAAACAGTTCAAATATAAACGTTTTATATGAAAAAGGAGAAAAACATTGATCTCTGAAATCCACAAATATCGATAACTTTTTTCATAGAGAGATAAACAAGGTTTGTTTGTTTAATAAACTTGAGTTTTCTTCAAAAGTGAATATTTTCAACCAAATTATTGCTTTTAATCGTTAAAAGTTATGAAAAGTAAGCTGAATTATCGTTTTGATAATTATCTTTCCATTATTTGTGAAACAATAGATTTAAGTTGGTGTTCAGTAACAGGCATATTTGAGGTAGCCTTTTGCTGCACTTAATAAAATAGTATGGAAATGCAGTTTTTTGTTTAAAAGGACAACTTCAATTTCATAGTACATGAATGATCAAAACAAGCGTCGAAAAGAAGATCCGAAAAAAATGCATTTAGAAAACTATTGAACAATGACCACAAAAGAGTACCAAGTTTGTGTGATGTGCTGTGGTAAATTACATTTTAAATCATACAATACATGGATAAAAACCGCAAACTAGCATACGAACTATGTTCGAATGCGTGTAACAACTTCATGTACATAACATTTGAGAAATGTATCGATATTTTCATAATGAGATCATGCAACATCGGGCGACAGTCAGCTGATTCTAAATCACAGGCGCTCCGACACGGGCTAGCAACAAGCATAAAGTGCGCCATAATGTTTGAACATGACGCGGTCGGTGAGAACCTAGTTTCCCCTCTTTTCTCCACAGCACCGTCACCGGCGTGGAAGAACGAACCGAACGAGAGCGAATGAGCGAGAGCGAAATAACGAAAGAGTGAGCGAAAACGACTCCGTTCGACGATGTCGACGACGGCGCGAGCGACGCTTATCAAGCGCTCTGTTCGTTCTTTCCGTTCATTCGTTCTCGCTCATTCGCTCTCGTTCGGTTCGTTCTTCGACTCGCTCTTTGATTTGACGATTCTTTGAAAAGAACCGGTTCACAAAATGAACCGCCGCTCATTTTTTCTGAGCGGTCGCTTATTCGTTCTTCAGCTTGAGCCGGTTCATAAGAACGGTTCGCTCAAATAAGCCCATCTCTAAAATAAACTGATGAAACAAATAGTCAAAATTGTTCAAAAGACTTAAGTTTCCATTGTACAAAGGTTATGAAAAAATGGTTGTGAAAAATTTGCTTCGGCTCTACTAGGGGGTAATGGTTAAAATATCCTACTTTTTTCATTGCAATGAACGTTAATACGCTTCTGAAAAAAAAAACTTTCTATAAAATGTATTAACACGATTGTTGAAACACTCTAACGTACCCCAATTATGTGTGTTGAAAAGAATCTATGACATTTCCCCGAAACCCACATTCCCGAAGAGACATTTCCCCGAATGCCACATCTCCGAAAAGACACTTTCCCGAAATGTCATTTACCCGAAAATCATTTCCCCGAACAATCCATTTCCCCGAACGGCCACATCCCCGAGTGGCGACTTCCCCTAAAAACCATTTTCCCGAATGGCCACTTTCCCTAATTTTCCACATCCCTGAAAATCATTTTCCCGAATGACCATATTCCCGAACGGCCATTTCCCCGAACGCCACTTCCCCGAACCCGGTCAGGCGGATATGGCCGTAGCCCAGAAACGCGCGAGCGGTTCTGGGCAACGGCCATACCCGCCTGACCTGGTTCGGGGAAGTAGCGATCAATAAAGTATCATGTCCACAATTGAACGTTCAAAAAATTCCGAGCTTCACTTGAATTTTGAATATTCAAATTGATGTAAGTGCGACAACTGGCCAAAGGGATTTCAGGTCAGAACGTGTTTGCACACGGTAATTGTTACTCGGGACCTTGGCAACCAAAATCAGCTGTCGAGCTTAAGTATAGCCCCTAAACTACTTTAAATTGATTTAGAAATATTGAATCTAAAATGGCGGTTATGAACTATTCAAAAAATGCATTTTGTAATTTAATAATCAACTATTTAGATAAGATTAAAAGGGTTGATTGCAGAACTCGAATTGGACGTAAAAAAAATAAAAAAAAATCCAACCAAAATTGATAAAGAAAAATCAGTTCAGTCAAACAAAATCTAGAACAAACAAAATCCTGAGCATCGAGTCGTCGCATAAAGCTATCGTTGCTGTTCTATCCTTACCACGTAGATACCGTTTTGGAAAATTGTCCTTTCTGAAAATGGCCGCTACAAAAAAAAAATCTTTTTTTATGGAACGTGGATGATCTCAATACCCAGCACTCTTGAAGTGTCCGCGTGGTTTATTAATGGCCTTTCACATAATTTAATATTAACGCCATACTTTTATAAAAAAATCCCTAAATAACAATTTAGTTTATAACTAGGTTATCATTCGGGAAATTTAATTTTTTGGTGAGGTAACCATTCGGGTAAATGTAAATTCGGGAAAACGACAGTTCGGTAAAATGGCCATTCAGGTAAATGACATTCGGGGATATGGAATTTTCGGGAAAATGATTTTCGGGGATGTGGAATTTTCGGGGATAAGGGATAAAACCGTTGAAAACATGACAAACCATTCATTTAAAAACCTTTTAAATCATAAAATATTATCAAAATCCTAAAACATAAATGATACCCTTTGCAGGTTTGCATGGAACGAATGGAAAACTCAATTCTTTAGCAAGATCAAATGCTTCCCTATACGGAACAAAGGAAGATCTTTATGATAGACTGAAAAGGCATGCTTATCCGGGCAAAAAAGGTAAGCCATCCAAACGAAACTGTTTTTAAAACAACTAAAGAAACTTTATCATTTCCAGAAAAAAGTGACAGTGACAGTGAAGTCAACTGAGGTTCTTCCACGTGTAACAACATCTAGATGATGGTTGCCATCTATAAAATTTCGCAGGCGCAATACTCAACTACTTAGTCCATCATTCCGGAAGAATAAATGACATTTTACTGCAAATAAAATCATAACGAGATATTGTTCAAAGATTAGTGCAACAATAACAAAAAGAAAAAAAATGTATGAACAGTACTCTAAGTATCTAGACCCGTTCCAAATTTTATCTAGAACCCCTGTTATGTTTTGGAGCACTTTTGTCTTATAGATTTTAATTGATTTAGGTTAATTGACTATAAGCTATACTCAATAAAGCTGATTGAAAGCATGTGCCATTTGATATACTTTTGTTTTAGAAAATTTATTCTATTTGTTCTAACTGTAAAAGCTCAATTAAGTAGAATGTGTGTGCTACTCTACTGGAAATATTGTTGACAACATAATGGAAAAATACTCTTCAGTATTTAGAAATAAAGAACAGCCACATGTTGAACTTGTTAAAAAAATATACATTGCATTTAGAATAGAATTCGTGAATCTTTTAGCAATAAATTATTCAAAATATCTTTAGGTAATAAGCTCCTACATATTTTGGAATTTTAACCATTTTTATTTAGTTTTCATTAAAAATAACACAGAGCTTACAAGCACGGTCCAAAACTAAACATAGAAAAACAAATCTAAATCAAAAGTATGTCAAATAGTCATGAAACCTCATCATATTTATTTGTTTTAAAAAAGTTTTTTATTTAGCATGTATTTTTATCATGGAATGTGTTCCGGTTGACCATCCCTATTCTCCCAACTGGCAATGCACACCCCCCCAGTCAAATCAATCCGAATTCTGAAACGGAATCTCATAAGAATCGTATACAAATTCCGTTTCAAACGCAACAACCGGTTCCGTGTTCGAACTGGTTGTTGCGTTTGAAACGGAATTTGTATACAATTCTAATTAGATTCCGTTTCAGAATTCGGATTGATTTGACTGGGCCTGTGCATTTGACAGTTGCCCAGTCACGAAATATTCTAGCAGAGCTGGTTCTGTCAGAATCCTGCTAGAACGGTGGAACATTTCTGCTAGAATGCTGTAAGAATATCCAGCTCTGTAAGAACTCTGCTAGAATCCTGTTAGAACGTCGTGACTGGGTGCCGGCGCGCACCGTCCCAGTCACGGCGTTCTCACAGGATTCTTACAGAAATCTAGCAGAGCGAAAATATTCTTACAAGAACGATGCCATCATCCTGCCAGAACTTTGCTAGGATTCTCAAAGAATTCTAGCTCAAATGCAATAACCGGTTCTAGCAGGAGCTGGCGAAATTAACCGGTTCTGTCAGAATCCTGCTAGAATTTTGCTAGAACTGTTCTGACAGGCCTCGTGCTAGAATTCTGTAAGAATTTTGCTAGAATGAGTTGGAAAAAAATCTGCTAGAATCCTGCTAGGATTCTGCTAGAATTTTGCTAGAATTATTGATCCGGGAAAAAAGTTTATAAATTTTTAGTTACTTTTTATTTAATCAACACAATTTTTATTATCGCTTAACAAAATAATTACACAGTGAAAATCAGATGCGATGCAATGAGGTTTCCTTGGATAAATATTCACTACTGGCTTCCATCAGTTCCGAGTGCGTGGCCATTAATCATCCGAAGAATTGACCAACATATACGCATCACGGCATCAGTGGGTCTCGTGGCGCAGGGGTAGCGGCTAGAGATCCTTAATAGGGAGACTGGTCGAAGTGAATTTGACGTACCCAAACAGACACGAGTTTGACGTATCCAAACGAGCATTTGCCTTTACGCCCAGCAAAACTTATCAGTGTTGCCAAGCTCAAAACATACGTTGCCAGATCGATTTAGCCAGCTTAGACCAGTCTCCCTATTTAGGGTCTCTAGTAGCGGCTTCGGCTGCCGATCCCGATGATGCTATGAGACGCGGGTTCGATTCCCGCCTTATCCACTGAGCTTCTATCGGATGGTGAAGTAAAACGTCGGTCCCGGTTTCTCCTGTCTCGTCAGAGGCGCTGGAGCAGAAATCCCACGTTAGAGGAAGGCCATGCCCCGGGGGGCGTAGTGCCAATAGTTTCGTATACGCATCACGGCGTCTTTTTCAGGGGGGTAATATTTTTTGAGAAATAGCAAGAAAACTGTCATATACATATGAAAGTGTGGAACATCTCCGTTCATTTGCGGGGCTAACGAAAATCTATGGTCGGGAAAAATCAAAGTTATCCTCATTTGAAGTTTTTGAACTTTTTTCCTATGGGGCGAAATTTCGTCTATTTCAATTTAGTATTGTTATAAGTCTACATAGACATGATTTATGATTCAGATCATATAATTTCTTATGGGAAATGATGCAAGGAACATTTTTCCTGAAGTACGCAAAGTGATTGAAAATAAGGGAAAAAAGTTATAAAGGTTTTATTGAAAATTTTGGAGATTTTCTGATAAAATTGCACACCCTTTCCCAAAAACCGCAATGTTATTGATATTCAGATAATCATTTCGATGAATTCTTTTTTGAGAAATGTTTCTGGGCCCATTGAGTATATAAATCACTACAGAAAAGTGTAATTGGTTGGGTTTGTGCTCAACTGTAAGTCACATTTATGAATTTTGGATTTCAACCGAATCAACATATTTTTGTGTGTTTTGGTTATAAAATGTATCGTTTACATTAAGAGCGAGTCCACGAGCAAAGCAAACGCATCTCGCATCGACCTCACCAATCTGCCTGAAATTTTCAGGGGTTGTTTGTACATATAAAACTAGCATCTGGCCAAAATATGAGCACTCTAGGTCAACGAGAAGTGGGGCAAATCGGGACACAAAGTTTGAAGGTTCAAAAACGTCAAAAATCGTAAAAAGGCTGTAACTTGGGCAAAATTCAATTTAATTTCAAAATTCAAAATGCATCTGAAAGGGTTTAAAAAATGCAACAAAATGTAGGGTAGAGCATCCCAATTGGTTGAAGCTAAAGGGAGTTATTGGCATTTTAGTGAAAAAATAGCACAATTTTCAAACTCAAATAAAAAAGTGTTCCATCCAGATATCAACTCGGTTCGACCTGCAGCTTGTAGGGGACATCTGGGACTACCATGGTCCACATGATATTTTTTTTTATCTAATTGAGACATGCAGTGTAAATACAATCACAGGCAGGGATGGAATAATCGCGAAAAAATCAATTTCGCATGCGAATTTTCTTCATCCGCGAAAGAGAGAGGAGGCAAATCACGCGAAAGAAAATCGCTCCCGAAATTCTCCAAGAAAATCAATCTACTGAGGATTTTTTTGAATTTCCTTGTCAGCGCCACTTAAAGTCATTTATTTCACTTTGTTTACACACATTGCCCATCTACAAAATGTTACAGGTCATTTTTCGACGTGTGACGTTACACTTGCAAGTGTAGTAGTGAAAAAGATGTTCCGCCAAATAATCAAAATGATGATTTTTTGCCTTCCTCACTGAGGTAAGGCTATAATCCTGCTCGAAAATTGAACTTTTGAAAAACAGCTCGTAGACCTATATTCATGTAAACCTATCGACTCAGAATCGAAAACTGAACAAATGTCTGTGTGTGTGTGTGTATGTATGTATGTGTTCAAAATTCTTGCCAAGTTTTCTCAGCACTGGCTGGACCGATTTTGATCAAACCGGTTACATTCGACTTGGTTTAGGGTCCCATACATCGCTTTTGAATTGTTTGAAGTTTCGATAAGTAGTTCAAAAGTTATATATCAAAATGTGTTTTCACATTTATCCGGATCTCACTTATATGCATGAAAACTATGTCCGGATCCATCATCCAACCCATCGTTGGTTAGGTAATCAAAAGACCTTTCCAACGAGTCCAAAACATTGAAGATCTGGCAACCCTGTCTCGAGATATGGCCACTTAAGTAATATTGATGTACCTTTTGGAAGCCGGATCTCACTTAAATGTATGTAAACTATGTCCGGATCCACCATCCGACCCATCGTTGGTTAGGTTATCAAAAAACCTTTCCAACGAGTCCAAAACATTGAAGATCTGGCAACCCTGTCTCGAGATATTGCCACTAAAGTGATATTAATTCACTTTTTTGAAGCCGGATCTTACTTAAATGTATGTAAACTATGTCCGGATCCACCATCCGACCCATCGTTGGTTAGTTTATCAAAAAAACTTTCCAACGAGTAAAAAACATTGAAGATCTGGCAACCCTGTCTCGAGATAAAGCCACTTAAGTAATATTTATGTACTTTTTGGAAGCCGGATCTCACTTAAATGTATGTAAACTATTTCCGGATCCACCATCCGACCCATCGTTGGTTAAATTATCAAAAAACCATTCCAAAGAGTCCAAAACATTGAAGATCTGGCAACCCTGTCTCGAGATATGGCCACTTAAGTAATATTTATGTACTTTTTGGAAGCTGAATCTCACTTAAATGTATGTAAACTATGTCCGGATCCACCATCCGACCAATCGTTGGTTAGGTTATCAAAAAACCTTTCCAACGAGTCCAAAACATTGAAGATCTGGCAACCCTGTCTCGAGATATTGCCACTAAAGTGATATTAATTCACTTTTTTGAAGCCGGATCTTACTTAAATGTATGTAAACTATGTCCGGATCCACCATCCGACCCATCGTTGGTTAGTTTATCAAAAAAACTTTCCAACGAGTAAAAAACATTGAAGATCTGGCAACCCTGTCTCGAGATAAAGCCACTTAAGTAATATTTATGTTCTTTTTGGAAGCCGGATCTCACTTAAATGTATGTAAACTATGTCCGGATCCACCATCCGACCCATCGTTGGTTAAATTATCAAAAAACCATTCCAAAGAGTCCAAAACATTGAAGATCTGGCAACCCTGTCTCGAGATATGGCCACTTAAGTAATATTTATGTTCTTTTTGGAAGCCGGATCTCACTTAAATGTATGTAAACTATGTCCAGATCCACCATCCGACCCATCGTTGGTTAAATTATCAAAAAACCATTCCAAGGAGTCCAAAACATTGAAGATCTGGCAACCCTGTCTCGAGATATGGCCACTTAAGTAATATTTATGTACTTTTTGGAAGCTGAATCTCACTTAAATGTATGTAAACTATGTCCGGATCCACCATCCGACCAATCGTTGGTTAGGTTATCGAAAAACCTTTCCAACGAGTAAAAAACATTGAAGATCTGGCAACCCTGCCTCGAGATATAGCCACTTAAGTAATATTTATGTACTTTTTGGAAGCCGGATCTCACTTAAATGTATGTAAACTATTTCCGGATCCACCATCCAATCCATCGTTGGTTAGGTAATCGAAAAACCTTTCCAATGAGTCCAAAACATTGAAGATCTGGCAACCCTGTCTCGAGATATTGCCACTAAAGTGATATTAATTCACTTTTTTGAAGCCGGATCTCACTTAAATGTATGTAAACTATGTCCGGATCCACCATCCGACCCATCGTTGGTTAAATTATCAAAAAACCATTCCAAGGAGTCCAAAACATTGAAGATCTGGCAACCCTGTCTCGAGATATGGCCACTTAAGTAATATTTATGTACTTTTTGGAAGCTGAATCTCACTTAAATGTATGTAAACTATGTCCGGATCCACCATCCGACCAATCGTTGGTTAGGTTATCGAAAAATCTTTCCAACGAGTAAAAAACATTGAAGATCTGGCAACCCTGTCTCGAGATAAAGCCACTTAAGTAATATTTATGTACTTTTTGGAAGCCGGATCTCACTTAAATGTATGTAAACTATTTCCGGATCCACCATCCAATCCATCGTTGGTTAGGTAATCGAAAAACCTTTCCAATGAGTCCAAAACATTGAAGATCTGGCAACCCTGTCTCGAGATATTGCCACTAAAGTGATATTAATTCACTTTTTTGAAGCCGGATCTTACTTAAATGTATGTAAACTATGTCCGGATCCACCATCCGACCCATCGTTGGTTAGTTTATCAAAAAAACTTTCCAACGAGTAAAAAACATTGAAGATCTGGCAACCCTGTCTCGAGATATGGCCACTTAAGTAATATTTATGTTCTTTTTGGAAGCCGGATCTCACTTAAATGTATGTAAACTTTGTCTGGATCTACCATCTGACCCATCGTTGATTAGATTATCAAAAAACCTTTCCAACGAGTCCAAAACATTGAAGATCTGGCAACCCTGTCTCGAGATATGGCCACTTAAGTAATAGTTATGTACTTTTTGGAAGCCGGATCTTACTTAAATGTATGTAAACTATGTCCGGATCCACCATCCGACCCATCGTTGGTTAGGTTATCAAAAAAACTTTCCAACGAGTGAAAAACATTGAAGATCTGGCAACCCTGTCTCGAGATATGGCCACTTAAGTAATATTTATGTTCTTTTTGGAAGCCGGATCTCACTTAAATGTATGTAAACTATGTCCGGATCCACCATCCGACCCATCGTTGGTTAAATTATCAAAAAACCATTCCAAGGAGTCCAAAACATTGAAGATCTGGCAACCCTGTCTCGAGATATGGCCACTTAAGTAATATTTATGTACTTTTTGGAAGCTGAATCTCACTTAAATGTATGTAAACTATGTCCGGATCCACCATCCGACCAATCGTTGGTTAGGTTATCGAAAAACCTTTCCAACGAGTAAAAAACATTGAAGATCTGGCAACCCTGCCTCGAGATATAGCCACTTAAGTAATATTTATGTACTTTTTGGAAGCCGGATCTCACTTAAATGTATGTAAACTATTTCCGGATCCACCATCCAATCCATCGTTGGTTAGGTTATCGAAAAACCTTTCCAACGAGTCCAAAACATTGAAGATCTGGCAACCCTGTCTCGAGATATGCCCACTTAAGTGATATTAATTCACTTTTTTGAAGCCGGATCCCACTTAAATGTATGTAAACGATGTCCGGATCCATCATCTGACCCATCGTTGGTTAGGTAATCGAAAAAACCTTTCTAACGAGCTCACATCATTGTTGATCTGGGAACCTTGTCTTGAGATATGTCCACTTAAGCGATATTTATGTACATTTTTGAAGTCGGATCTAAAAAAAAACTGAAATATGTATCCAAACCACTCATATTACCCATTGTTGGTAAAAAGTGAGGAAGGCATCAACCACGTAGGTGGATTAAGTTAGTTTTTCGATTCTTTTTACCGATCTTTCGTGCGCGAGAGAGTAGAGCATGCTCCATTTGGATTTTTTCTCTTGATGAACATCCAAAGATTTTCTTTTGATGATGATTATTCCATCGCTGATCACAGGGTTTCTTTTTCTATGCCTTTTGTTAATTTGTATTTCCATTTGGGCTATATTATTTGTATTGAAACTACCGAGTTGAACTTGCAATTATTGGTAATAACATAAATATTGCGTAAGAATCATAGCATAGCATAGCATATCATTGGTGTCTACCCGTAGCTGCTACTTCGTTATTGACCAGGACCCCCAAACAATGCTCCGTGGACCACAGATGAAAAGTAGGAACCAATCATCACCCCTTCGCAATTTTCAAAGGTCCCTATCGTGCTGATCAATACCGACGCCGGCCACGACCAGTGGTAAGACACGGGGAAGTGGTTGGGAATGTTAGAAGATACTTGAATGATGGGACCGCTAAATCAGCTGCGTCTCCGACAAAGTATCACATGAGTTTTGAGGGGTTAGTAAGATGGGTATGAGGTCAGGATTCACTGTGGTGGGTGATGCGACCATGAGCAATTTGTTTATCGGTTGAAATTTTAAAAATCTTAGGCAGCCGGCTGCGGAAAGATACCTATCTAGGGATTTAAATATAGTATTAATTCGACCGCGATTCTCCAGAAATTCTCCGTCGGCGTGCCTTCCGATCAACGATGATGTAGGAAGGGCTTCATTCATTAAAATTATTTTATATCATAAGCCTTAAAACATATCCGTCGACGTGGCTTCCGATCCTCGATGATATGGAAAGGACTTGATCCAGCAATACGACTTGCTTGTCTCAAAAAACAAAAATCGGATCGTTTCTATCGAAAACTATGTAAAGAGAACAAAAATAAAATTCATCGGCCAACGAACGCGCGAACAAAAAATAAATGAAAAAAGAAGAAGAAGAAATCCAATCACCCCATGTACACAAATAGCGACACAAAAAAGACGGAAAAAAACAGGACTGCGCGTCCCCACAAGCACCGCCCTGCTGATGCCATTGTTTAATTATAATGACCAATCACCCCATGCACTCGAACAGCGACACAAAAGAGACGGAAAATAACACGAAAAAAAAACAGGACTGCGCGTTCCCACAAGCACCGCACTGCTGATGCCATTGTTTAATTATAATGACCAATCACCCCATACACTCGAACAGCGACACAAAAGAGACGGAAAATAACAAGAAAAAAACAGGACTGCGTGTCCACACAGGCACCGCACTACTGATGCCATTATTTAATTATAATGACCAATCTCCCCATGCACTCGAACAGCAACACAAAAAAGACCACATAAATATTGCGTAAGAATCATTAAAAAATCTTTTAATTTAATCTCAAATAATTTAGCTTAACATACATACTAAACAAGTCTGGCATCCAAATTTGAAACAACGAACAATACAACAATTTAATTGTTTTGCTAAAAAACACACAAATAATTGATCGTTTTATTTACAGTGGCAGTGCGTGGCCGAATAGTTACGCTGTCCGCTTTGTAAGCGGATGATTCTGGGTTCGATTCCTATCTGCTCTAACCTTCCATCGGACGAGGAAGTAAAATGTCGGTCCCGGCCTTGGTTTTTAGGCCGTTAAATCATTCCAGGTGTAGGAGTCGTCTCCATGCCATAAGTACAAACAACACACCAAACCAAGCTTACTCCGGTGGAATCACTGGCGGTGGTTGGACTCGCAATCCAAAGGTCGTCAGTTCAAACACTGGGGTGGAAGGTTCCTTGGAGTAGAAAGAGGTTTGGGTGCTCTCCTCATTCAAGCCTTCGGACTCCTTGGTTCGAGCAGAAACTTGCAACAGAGACCACAAAAGACCCGGGGGTCGTTAATATGGATGGTTTGATTTGATTTTAATTTACAATATTATCACCTGACCTGAAAATAATTACGAGATCTCTTGTGAGTTTTAATAAGACTAATACAAATGTGAAAATCTAATGAAAATAGTACATTTTATAACCAAAACACACAAAAATATGTTGATTCGCTTGAAATCCAAAATTCATAAGCGTGACTTACAGTTAAGCATAAACCCAACCAATTACACTTTTCAGTAGTGATTTATACACTCAATGGGCCCAGAAACATTTCTCAAAAAAGAATTCATCGAAATAATGATCTGAATATCAAAAACATTGCGGTTTTTGGGAAAGGGGTGTGCAATTTTATCAGAAAATCTCCAAAATTTTCAATCACTTTGCGTGCTTCAGGAAAAATGTTCCTTGCATCATTTCCCATAAGAAATTATATGATCTGAACCATAAATCATGTCTATGTAGACTTATAACAATACTAAATTGAAATAGACGAAATTTCGCCCCATAGGAAAAAAGTTCAAAAACTTCAAATGAGGATAACTTTGATTTTTCCCGACCAAAGATTTTCGTTCGCCCCGCAAATGAACGGGGATGTTCCACGATTTCATATGTATATGACAGTTTTCTTGCTATTTCTCAAAAAATACTACCCCTCTGAAAAAGACGCCGTGGCATGCGATGCTTGCGACCGAGCTTGCGACATAATCGCGAACGACGGCATTTCTGTATGTATCCTAATTCAACGGAGAATTCACGGATTTCAGCAATCTTTGAAGATCTCTGCGAAAACAAACAAAGAACATAAGATTTAACGGAATCGTTCTGTTCACGGAAAACCGGCATTAGTCTTAAAAAAACTTATTTTTAGCCTTTTTTGAAGTTCGGTCAGTATTGTCAGAAAAAGGCCTAAAAATTAGTCTTTTTTTGGGCCTAAATTTTAGGCTTTTTTTAGAACTTAGTGCAAAACTTAGAAAAAGACTAAATTTAAGGCTTTTCTGTACTAAAAACTTTGGTTCACGATTTGACATGTCAAATCAGAAAAAGTTGAAAGTTGCCGGTGGTGGTTGCTGTTCGTCGGACGGGGAAGGATTTTGGCCAGTTTGCAGGTAGGTTTTTGTGTTTTTCCTGCCGGAAGGTTCGGCCGGAGTGAGTAAGCGGCCGAATAATGTGTGCTGTTTACCGGGTTCCCAAATTCTGGTTCTCGGTACCGTGGAGGAGGACGGGAAGGCGTGAATTGAGCCGTGGATTTTGCGGATGGAGACTCTATACAAGCCAGATGACACATGTCGCCATTTTGAATTTTCTTTGTGCTAAAATTTAGTGCTCATTTAGTGCTCTATACACCACATTTAGTGCCCTTATAGTTTCCATACAAATTGCCATACAAAATTTGAAAAACAAGCCAGATGACACATGTCGCCATTTTGAATTTTCTTTGTGCCAAAATTTAGTGCTCATTTAGTACTATTTAGTGCCCTATACCCCACATTTAGTGCCCTTATAGTTTCCATACAAATTGCCATACAAAATTTGAAATACAAACCAGATGACACATGTTGCCATTTTTAATTTTCTTTGTGCTAAAATTTAGTGCTATTTAGTGCCCTATACCATCTATTTAGTGCCCTCATAGTTTCCATACAAATTGCCATACAAAGTTCAAAAGTCAAATTTCAGATGTTGCTATTTTGAATGTTTTTCAGTGCTAAAATTTAGTGCCCATTTATAATCATTTAGTGCTATTTAGTGCCCTATACCCCACATTTAGTGCCCTTATAGTTTCCATACAAATTGCCATACGAAATTTGAAATACAATCCAGATGACACATGTCGCCATTTTGAATTTTCTTTGTGCTAAAATTTAGTGCTCATTTAGTGCTATTTAGTGCCCTTTACCCCATATTTAGTGCCCTCATAGTTTCCATACAAATCGTCATACAAAGTTCAAAAGTCAAATTTCAGATGTCGCTATTTTGAATGTTTTTCAGTGCTAAAATTTAGTGCCCATTAAGTGCTCATTTAGTGCTACTTAGTGCCCTATACCCCACATTAAGTGCCCTTATAGTTTCCATACAAATTGCCATACGAAAATTGAAATACAAGCCAGATGACACATGTCACAATTTTGGATTTTCGCCAATTTTGGATTTTCTTTGTGCTAAATTTAGTGCTCGAAAAACGAAACTATTGGCACTACGCCCCCCGGGGGATGGCCTTCCTCTAACGTGGGATTTCTGCTCCAGCGCCTCTGACGAGACAGGAGAAACCGGGACCGACGTTTTACTTCACCATCCGATAGAAGCTCAGTGGATAAGGCGGGAATCGAACCCGCGTCTCATAGCATCATCGGGATCGGCAGCCGAAGCCGCTACCCCTGCGCCACGAGACCCACGAAATCATCCATACAAATTGCCATACAAAGTTCAATAGTCAAATTTCCGATGTCGCTATTTTGAATGTTTTCAGTGCTAAATTTTAGTGCTCATTTAGTGCTATTTAGTGCCCTATACCCCACATTAACTGCCCTTATAGTTTCCATACAAATTGCCATACAAAATTTGAAATACAAGCCAGATGACACATGTCGCCATTTTGAATTTTCTTTGTGCTAAATTTAGTGCTCATTTAGTGCTATTTAGTGCCCTATATCCCATATTTAGTGCCCTCATAGTTTCCATACAAATCGCCATACAAAGTTCAAAAGTCAAATTTCAGTTGTCGCCATTTTGAATGTTTTTCAGTACTTAAATTTGGTGCTCATTTAGTGCTATTTAGTACCCAATACCCCACATTTAGTGCCCCCATAGTTTCCATACAAATCGCCATACAAAGTTCAATAGTCAAATTTCATATGTCGCCATTTTGAATGTTTTTTCGTGCTTAAATTTAGTGCTCATTTAGTGCTATTTAGTGCCCTACACCCCACATTTAGCGCCCTCATTGTTTTCATACAAATCGTCATAAAAAGCCTTAAGCTAAGTGCAAGTATGGAGCTAAAAATGTTTTTTTAAGTAAGAATTTATACTTGATTTAACATATTTTCACACTGGAATGATTTAGTGCCTTCGACTATGTGCAAGTTTCGGGCTGAAAATGATATTTTCTAAAAATTCAAACTTGATTCAACATTCAACACTGGAATAATTTAGTGCCTTCGACTAAGTGCAAGTATCGGGCAAAAAATGATATTTTCTAAAAATTCAAACTTGATTCAACATATTTTCACACTGGAATGATTTAGTGCCTTCGTCTAAGTGCATGTTTCGGGCTGAAAATGATATTTTCTTAAAATTTCAACATGTTTAAACATATTTTCAAACTGGAACAATTTAGTGCCTTGGACTTAGTGCAAGTATCGGGCTGAAAATGTTTTTTTTTTTCTTAAAATTCAAAATTGAATCAGCATATTTTCGCACTGGAATGATTTAGTGCCTTCGACTCAGTGCAAGTTTTGGACTGAAAATGTTTTTTTTTTAGAATTTATACTTGATTTAACATATTTTCACAATGGAATGATTTAGTGCCTTCGACTAAGTGCAAGTATCGGGAAGAAAATGATATTTTCTTAAAATTCAAACTTGATTAAACATTTTTTCACACTGGAACGATTTAGTGCCTTGGACTATGTGCAAGTTTCGAGCTGAAAATGATATTTTCTTAAAAATCAAACTTAATTCAACATATTTTCACTCTGGAATGATTTAGTGCCTTCGACTAAGTGCAAGTATCGCACTGAAAATGTTTCTTTGTTAGAATTTATACTTGATTCAACATATTTTCTAACTGGAATGATTTAGGGCCTTCGTCTAAGTGCAAGTTTCGGGCTGTAAATGATATTTTCGAGAAATTCAAATTTGATTCAACATATTTCCACACTGGAATGATTTAGTGCCTTCGACTAAGTTCAAGTTTTGGGCTGAAAATTATATTTTCTTAAAATTTCAATATGTTTAAACATATTTTCAAACTGGAACGATTTAGTGCCTTGGACTTTAGTTTATTTATTTGCACCGTCTTCGACTGAGGTCGCACAGACTGAATAACTTAAAACTAACATAAAAATAAACATGTTCTAACACAGGAATACATAAAATACGTCACAGTTGAAGGGTACGAATTCTACATTTAAAACGTTCTCTAGCCATTCCAGGTTCAAACTCGTTCGAAACACTGTTGAAGATGCGACAGCAACGGTCGATGGGTCGGTTGTAACCATAGAGCGTACGGTGGAAGGGAATCCTTAGTAGGGGCTGGTTCCTCAGCACTCGTACTGGCCTGTGCACGTTGATTTCTTCTCGCAGCTGGGAGCAATCGATGCGGCCCGTCAGAAGATCGAAAACAAACATCCGTTGATGGAAAGTTCGTCGCTGTTCGAGAGACTCCATGCCGAGCAGAGCACACCTGTCACTGTAGCTTGTTTGCCATACACCGTTCCTCCAGGGTAGACGGCGCAGGGCGTACAGAGTAAAGCGACGCTGAACTTTCTCAATCCGGTCCCGTTGATTAGCATGGTGAGGTGCCCATACCTGCACTGCATACTCCAGGGTGCTTCTGACCAAACTGACGAAGAGAGTTTTGAGGGCGTGGATATTCTCGAAGTCAGCAGTGTTGCGTCGAAGAAACCCCAGCATCGCAAATGCTTTGGCTGTAGTAGCGGCGACGTGTTCCGAGAAGTTTAGTTTCCGGTCAATCAGCAGGCCGAGGTCCCTGATTGAAGAAACCCTGTCAAGGTCAATGGAGCTGAATGAATACGCGTACACGGTTGGGACAGCTGATCTGGTGAAACTTATGCATTTGCATTTGGCGGGCTTCACTTTCATCCCGTTGAGGTCGCACCATTCGCGGATGGCTTCGATGTCCTGTTGGAGGGCGACGCAGTCGATGACGGAATTAATCTCACGAAAAACCTTCAAATCATCCGCATATAACAGCTTCTGGGACTGGAGACGTTGACAGATGTCGTTAACAAACAAGATAAATATTAGCGGCCCTAGATGGCTCCCTTGCGGCACACCGGATGTGATGGAGAACCTCCTGGAGACAACAGCACCGAGACGCACGTAACCTTGTCTTCCACATAAATACGACGAGAGCCACACAGTCAGCCAGCTAGGAAAACCCAAACGATTAAGTTTTGTTACAGCTAACACATGAGGAACGGTGTCGAACGCCTTGGAAAAATCAAAGTAGATCGTGTCGGTCTGCTTTCGCTTTTCCAGGTTAGCATTCAGCGCGCTGACGTACGCCATCAGGTTCGTAACCGTTGACCGTTTTTTTACAAAACCATGCTGGAAAGTAGACACAATTTCTTGGGCGGCCGAGTACATCCCCTTGTGTATTAGCACTTCGAAGACCTTGGGCAGGCAGGACAGGATGGAGATTGGCCTATAATTCTCCGCATTCAGTGTACTGCCTGATTTATGAATGGGAGTTATTGCTGCCAGCTTCCATTCGTCGGGAAAACGCCTTCGGACAGGGAGCGGTTGAAGATAGTGCTGATAGGTCTGGCGAATGAACTGGAGAGCTCCTTGATGAACGCAGGCGGAAGTCGATCAGGCCCGGCACCCTTCGCAGGATCGATGGCGTTCAAAGCCGTTTCTACCTCAGCTTGAGTGAAATCTGGCCGAGGGAGGTCGATGTCAAACGTCCGGAGCGTGTCTAGGTAAGTGGCACTAGCAGTAGGCGTCACGGTATCATAAACACTGCTGAAGAAGTCGGCGAAGAAGTTTGCTGCGTCAACTGGATTATCCGCAGAACGGCCGTTGTGCGAGATCTTCGTGGGATGTACACTGGAACGTTTCCTTCCTTTTATGTAGCTCCAGAAAGATGATGGATTGTCCTCAACGTCTGCTTCAACCCGGCTCAGATACTCTCGGTATCGCAAATCTTGCAGTGCTTCGTACTCGACTTCCAATGTTTCCACAATTGCGTTATTTTCGGGCGTACTGGCTCGAAATAACCTTTTCCGAGCTTTCCGCAGTATGTTCCGACTGTGTCGAAGGTCGGCAGTCCACCAAGGAAGCTTTCCAGTGCGATTACAAGAAATTCGCCTCATTGGTACAAATTGCTGTATGAGGTTGTAAACAACATCGTAAAACGTCGCAGTCGAACCGTTTGTGTCTTGATCGCGTAGAAGAGTATCCCAGTCTACGGAGTTGAGCGCTTCAGACACTCGTACGTAGTCGCAATTACTAAAGTCTGGTTCGAAACCGGGCAGCGGACTTGACTCACTGGTGCCAGCATAGAAGACGGCCTTCAAAACGAACGCTTTGTGGTGTCGGTCAGTTTTCAGAATAGGAGTAGGAGGTTCGATGAGCTCAACGGAGTTCACGTCGTTGACAAAGGCCAGGTCAAGAGTCCTTCCGTTAACATTCGTGAGCGAGCAGACTTGTTGGAGTCCGGTTGAGATGACATTTTCAGTCAGCGCTAACTCTTGCTCAGATGACGCGTTCAGTGGGATCAGGCAGTTCAAGTCGTCGTCAAAGTACCACGAAAGATGAGGCAGGTTGTAGTCACCGGTGACGATGACTGAGTCATCATGCGTAGAAAGGTCCAATAGTTCCTGAACAGCGGCTCCGTGCGAGACATATATGTCAGGGTCACTGTTTGGTCTGATATAGATACAGCAGACGAGGATGTGATGGTTATGGACCTTGACGCGAACCGCGACTTGTTCCAAGTGTTCGTATCCTTCCGAAACCACACGTGTACACGCGTGTACAGGTGAGTTCCTAACGGCGATAAGTACGCCACCTCCTCTTCTACGGTCGCTAGTCCGAGCACTACGATCTTGCCGGAAGATGGTGTAGTTCGGTGATAGCTCAGCATCCACTATGTCGTCACTCAGCCACGTTTCCGTTAACGCGATCACATCGTAGTCACTGCTGGCAAGGGCTAGGAAAAACTGCTTGCTTTTGAACGCATTCCGCCAGCATTCTGGTAGTAGACAGTGGCGAAACTGGACGATCTGGTACGATTGCCAACCGAGACGTTTTGCTGCAATTGATTGAGATTCAGTGCGGGGCCACATGAACTAGCACTAGAGTACTCGCCTGAGAGTTGAGGTCGGAAGTCCCCGCTACCGTGTCCGTTCACAGGGCCGGGACGTCTCTGTTGGCTCGTTCTTAAACCGATGCTGGAACAGTTGGGTGGCTCGACTGTGTACGGCGGGCGGGGACATTCCTCATTACTTTGCAGCGTGCGTCCCGGCGTCATCGTGTGCGGCATTCTGGAACCGGATGGATTGTCGCGAAGATTTTCTGGGTCTTGATGAAAATGTGGGGCGTACGTCTCGAGGTCTCGGCGCCGTCAGCTCGATGTGACGACATGGTTTCGTGGATGAGGTTGGTAGCTGAACTGTAGGATGGTTCGAGCTCTGCGTTGGCCGCCGTTAGCGTCAAAATTCTGGAAACCGGGAGATTATCAGGAGGAGAGACGGTTCTTGACGAGATTGTGTACTTGCCTGGTTGAGAGGCCTGGAAGATCCCGCTGTTGACACCGACCACAGGGCCGGGACGACTCAGCCAACAGGAACAGATAGTACGGCAGCATAACGAAGATGGCACACCTGTGGCGGGGCAGCGGGGATCTTCCAAAAGGCCGTAGTACATGCGTCCCGTGGTTGTCAATTCGATGTCATGCTGGGATGATACAGGATCACTGACGAAATCTCGGAGCACGAACCTGGTCAAAATCGAACTCGCGAACCGCAACACCGGTAGGCCAGGTTTCCGCTTGGAGAGCCACATCTCTTGTTTCATCGGGCAGAAGAACTCGGAACGACACGAACGGCAGCTTGGTCACATCCACATCTTTCTTGACCAGCCTTATCACTTTGGGGGCCACTTCAAGCCCAAGGCACTCCTGAGTCATTTCTGCGATGTCGTCAACGGAATGACTGTGGTGAAGACGGCCCAGGTACATCCAAAACTGCTCACGTTCATCAACCACTGTTTTGATTTCACGTTGAACAGTACGCGTCCCACAGATGGTCTTCACTTTCTCCCGTGGTGGCTGATGTTGTTCGTACTGTTCATCTTCTCGGAGACGTTTGGAACCCGGCTCATAAGATTGTGACCCCGAGCCAACTATCCCAGCGTAACTGCTCTTCGGACGGTTGTCCAACCGCTTGGATAGCTCAGACACTATGCCGCTTAATTTGTCCACGACCTCAACGAGCTTCGCAGACTCACCTGCGGGGCAGTGACCTCGTCTGTTTCCATTGCCTGCAGCAGGTTATCGAAACGTCCATTGCAATTGTCGCACAACCAGAACAAGTTGCTGGTGTTTTTCACAATGGCATCGAAAGTCGGTCGATTCAGGCCAGAGATGCAGGACCTGTGGAAGTCCGATTTGCAACAGCGACACGCGATCCTCTCGATCCCGGTGATCTCAGCCTCGCACTTTTGCAGCTGGGAGCCATCTCGCGAGTGCTACTGGAGCAGGTGTTCTTTCTCCAACAAACGGGTCCGACGGTCACTAATTAACTGCACTCCAACGAATTGTAACGACGGGTACTTTCCGACACGGTTTGAGTGTGGTTAATTTTAGTAAAAAGTAGTGAAAAATAGTAAAAATTGCAAAAAACTATGCACAGCACAGATACTTGATGTAAACAAACGTTAGGGTGATCCGACTTAGTGCAAGTATCGGGCTGAAAATGTTTTTTTTTCTTAAAATTCAAAATTGAATAAGCATATTTTCACACTGGAATGATTTAGTGCCGACGACTCAGTGCAAGTTTCGGACTGAAAATGTTTTTTTGTTAGAATTTATACTTAATTTAACATATTTTCACACTGGAATGATTTGATTCAACATATTTTCGTACTGGAATAATTTAGTGCCTTCGACTAAGTGCATGTTTCGGACTGAAAATGATATTTTCTAGAAATTCAAATTTGAATCAACATATTTCCACACTGTAACAATTTAGTGCCTACGACTAAGTGCAAATTTCGGGCTGAAAATTATATTTTCTTAAAATTTCAACATGTTTTAACATATTTTCACACCGGAACGATTTAGTGCCTTGGACTTAGTGCATGTATCGGGCTAAAAATGTTTTTTGACAAAGAACTTTGTCCTAAGGTTTCTATACGTGGTGTCAATCCAAAATTTTCGCGAAGCGAAAACGTTACGTGACGAATTCCCCTCTCGGCAAATTTCCCCTCTTTTTGGTGCACGCTGGTTGGATGAACGAACGTTTCCCAATCAGTCAATCGAGAGACGTGATGGCCTATCTACAATCACTTAGCTTAGAAAATTTCACTTAGCTTAGGAATTTGAATCAATGGAAATGAAGCGGAAAAGTAATCAAATTAGAAACTGACGTATGGTTTGAAAAATTTCAAAATCTACGGTAAGTTGACGTTTCAATATCAAAGGCAAACAAACAACTGCATAGCAACGTATATCAGCCCAGCAAAATTTCTAAGTTGATTGTGGATGACGGCCGTAAGTTGCGTACTTTCCTAAGTAACTACTTTACTTAGATGTTCTAAGCTAAGTGATTGTAGATAGGCCATGAGATTGATGCATCTAAAGTCACCCCCACTCCACCTCATAATTTTCGGATCGTCGACGAGCCAACAAAACTCGGCTCGGTCGGTCCCGAAAATTCATTCTATTGCTGGACGTCGACGAGAACACATCAGAAGCAGATGGCCTGGTGGCCCGGTAGCAGACGGTCTGGAGGTCCGGGAGCAGATGGCTTGGAGGCAAGGACCAGCTAAGACATTCCAGTCGCGGGAGTCGATCATTGGAACTGGACACCACCTGGACTGGAGTGGCCGGAGGCCCCGCGGATGTTCCGATGGGGGGACATTTGCCGGACCGTAAGAGTTGGGGCAATATGGGTATCAAACTTTATGGTTTTTGATACCGGACATGAAATTTAACATATCGGCAGTAGTGGCCACAATCTGGAGTGGCCGGAGGCCCCGCGGATGTTCCGATGGGGGGACATTTGCCGAACCGTAAGAGTTGGGGCAATATGGGTATCAAACTTTATGGTTTTTGATACTGGACATGAAATTTGATATTTCGGCAGTAGTGGCCACAATCCGGAGTGGCCGGAGGCCCCGCGGATGTTCCGATGGGGGGACATTTGCCGAACCGTAAGAGTTGGTGCAATATGGTTATCAAACTTTATGGTTTTTGATACTGGACATGAAATTTGATATTTCGGCAGTAGTGGCCACAATCCGGAGTGGCCGGAGGCCCCGCGGATGTTCCGATGGGGGGACATTTGCCGGACCGTAAGAGTTGGGGCAATATGGGTATCAAACTTTATGGTATTTGATACTGGACATGAAATTTGATATTTCGGCAGTAGTGGCCACAATCCGGAGTGGCCGGAGGCCCCGCGGATGTTCCGATGGGGGGACATTTTCCGGACCGTAAGAGTTGGTGCAATATGGGTATCAAACTTTATGGTTTTTGATACTGGACATGAAATTTGATATTTCGGCAGTAGTGGCCACAATCCGGAGTGGCCGGAGGCCCCGCGGATGTTCCGATGGGGGGACATTTGCCGGACCGTAAGAGTTGGGGCAATATGGGTATCAAACTTTATGGTATTTGATACTGGACATGAAATTTGATATTTCGGCAGTAGTGGCCACAATCCGGAGTGGCCGGAGGCCCCGCGGATGTTCCGATGGGGGGACATTTTCCGGACCGTAAGAGTTGGTGCAATATGGGTATCAAACTTTATGGTATTTGATACTGGACATGAAATTTGACATTTCGGCAGTAGTGGCCAAAATCCGGAGTGGCCGGAGGTCCCGCGGATGTTCCGATGGGGGGACATTTGCCGAACCGTAAGAGTTGGTGCAATATGGTTATCAAACTTTATGGTTTTTGATACTGGACATGAAATTTGATATTTCGGCAGTAGTGGCCACAATCCGGAGTGGCCGGAGGCCCCGCGAATGTTCCGATGGGGGGACATTTGCCGAACCGTAAGAGTTGGTGCAATATGGTTATCAAACTTTATGGTTTTTGATACCGGACATGAAATTTGATATTTCGGCAGTAGTGGCCACAATCCGGAGTGGCCGGAGGCCCCGCGGATGTTCCGATGGGGGGACATTTGCCGGACCATAAGAGTTGGGGCAATATGGGTATCAAACTTTATGGTATTTGATACTGGACATGAAATTTGACATTTCGGCAGTAGTGGCCACAATCTGGAGTGGCCGGAGGCCCCGCGGATGTTCCGATGGGGGGACATTTGCCGGACCGTAAGAGTTGGGGCAATATGGGTATCAAACTTTATGGTTTTTGATACCGGACATGAAATTTGACATTTCGGCAGTAGTGGCCACAATCTGGAGTGGCCGGAGGCCCCGCGGATGTTCCGATGGGGGGACATTTGCCGGACCGTAAGAGTTGGGGCAATATGGGTATCAAACTTTATGGTTTTTGATACCGGACATGATATTTAACATATCGGCAGTAGTGGCCACAATCTGGAGTGGCCGGAGGCCCCGCGGATGTTCCGATGGGGGGACATTTGCCGAACCGTAAGAGTTGGGGCAATATGGGTATCAAACTTTATGGTTTTTGATACTGGACATGAAATTTGATATTTCGGCAGTAGTGGCCACAATCCGGAGTGGCCGGAGGCCCCGCGGATGTTCCGATGGGGGGACATTTGCCGGACCGTAAGAGTTGGGGCAATATGGGTATCAAACTTTATGGTTTTTGATACTGGACATGAAATTTGATATTTCGGCAGTAGTGGCCACAATCCGGAGTGGCCGGAGGCCCCGCGGATGTTCCGATGGGGGGACATTTGCCGGACCGTAAGAGTTGGGGCAATATGGGTATCATACTTTATGGTTTTTGATACTGGACATGAAATTTGACATTTCGGCAGTAGTGGCCACAATCTGGAGTGGCCGGAGGTCCCGCGGATGTTCCGATGGGGAGACATTTGCCGAACCGTAAGAGTTGGGGCAATATGGGTATCAAACTTTATGATTTTTGATAATGGACATAAAAAGTTGCATTTGGCCATTATCTGAAATTAAGTAGTTAAAATACATTGCAGGCAGGAAGTAATAAATAGATTACTGCGATGCACATTTTTTGTGCCACTGCGAAAATCTGTTTCTGAAAATTTAGAATAACTATCTCGTAATCATTAAGAGCCCTGTAAAGGGTAGTTTTTAAAGTCTGCTGGTCAAATTTCCTTTGCTGCCGCCAATTGCTTGCAACAGCCTTGCAAAAACATTCCCACATCTTGGTAACTTTCGAGTGGTGAAGGATAGTAAATTGATTTCACTTCGATTTCTATATCAGCTCCACTTGCAATTTCCGTCCCCTTAGTTCGATAGGACGGTTATTATTGAGCAATTAAAAGTGCAACATGGAGTTAAACTTTCTGTCAACCTTCTGTTAAGTTTACCATGACAGTTGCGAAAGTTTAACTCCATGTTACCGGCTCACATCTCTCTTTTTAATTTCTCGATAAGGGGGAAATTTGGACCGGACATCTTGCAAAGTTCTTTGTCATACTGGTCATGTGTGACATAACCACCTGCACCTTTTTTTTCTTAAAATTCAAACTTGAATCAGCATATATTCGCACTGGAATGATTTAGTGCCTAAGACTCAGTGCAAGTTTCGGACTGACAATGTTTTTTTTTTTTGATAGAATTTATACTTGATTTAACATATTTTCACACTGGAATGATTTAGTGCCTTCGACTAAGTGCAAGGGAAGAAAATGATATTTTCTAGAAATTCAAACTTGATTCAACATATTTTCTCACTGGAACGATTTAGTGCCTTCGACTATGTGCAAGTTTCGGGCTGAAAATGATATTTTCTAAAAATTAAAACTTGATTCAGCATATTTGCTTACTGGAATAATTTTGTGCTTTGACTAAGTGCAAGCATCGGGCTGAAAATGATATTGTCGTAAAATTCATACTTGATTAAACATATTTTCTTACTGAAATAATTTAGTGCCTTAGACTAAGTGCAAGTTTCGGGCTGAAAATTATATTTTCTAAAAATTCAAGTATAAATTCTAAAAAAATATCATTTTCAGCCCGAAACTTGCACTTAGTCGAAGGCACTAAATCATTTCAGTTAAAAAACATGTTGAATCAAGTATAAATTCTAAGAAAATATCATTTTTAGCCCAATACTTGCATTTAGTCAAAGGCACTAAATCATTCCAGTGTGAAAATATGTTGAATCAAGTTTAAATTTTGAGAAAATATCATTTTCTGCCCGATACTTGTACACAGTCGAAGGTACTAAATCATTCCATTTAGAAAATATGTTTAAACATGTTGAAATTTTAAGAAAATATCATTTTCAGCCCGAAACTTGCACTTAGTCAAAGGCACTAAATCGTTCCAGTGTGAAAATATTTTCAATCAAGTTTGAATTTTAAGAAAATATCATTTTTGCCCGATACATGTACTTTGTCGAAGGCACTAAATTATTCCAGTAAGAAAATATGTTAAATCAAGTTTGAATTTTAAGAAAATATCATTTTCTGCCCGATACTTGCACTTAGTCGAAGGCACTAAATCATTTTAGTTAAAAAATATGTTGAATCAAGTATAAATTCTAAGAAAATATCATTTCAGCCCAATACTTGCATTTAGTCAAAGGCAAAGGCACTAAATCATTTTAGTGTGAAAATATGTTGAATCAAGTTTGAATTTTAAGAAAATATCATTTTCTGCCCGATACTTGTACACAGTCGAAGGCACTAAATCATTCCATTTAGAAAATATGTTTTAACATGTTGAAATTTTAAGAAAATATCATTTTCATCCCGAAACATGCACGTAGTCGAAGGCACTAAATAATTCCAGTAAGAAAATATGTTCAATCCAGTTTGAATTTTAAGAAAATATCATTTTCAGTCCGAAACTTGCACTTAGTCGAAGGCACTAATTCGTTCCAGTGTGAAAATATGTTAAACAAGTAGAAATTTCAAGAAAATATAATTTTCAGCCCGAAACTTGAACTTAGTCGAAGGCACTAAATCTTTCCAGTTTGAAAATATGTTTAATCAAGTATAAATTCTAACAAAAAAAACATTTTTAGTCCGAAACTTGCACTTAGTCGAACGCACTAAATCATTCCAGTGTGAAAATATGCTAAATCAAGTTTGAATTTTTAGAAAATATCATTTTCAGCCCAATACTTGCACTCAGTCCAAGGCACTTAATCATTGCACTTAGCCGAAGGCTTTTTATGACGATTTGTATGAAAACAATGAGGCCGCTAAATGTGGGGTATAGGACACTAAATAGCACTAAATGAGCACTAAATTTTAGTACTGAAAAACATTCAAAATGGCGACATCTGAAATTTGACTTTTGAACTTTGTATGGTGATTTGTAGAGAAACTTTGAGGGCACTAAATGTGGGATATAGGGCACTAAATAGCACTAAATGAGCACTAAATTTTTGCACTTAAAAACATTCAAAATGGCAACATCTGAAGTTTGACTTTTGAACTTTGTATGGCGATTTGTATGGAAACTATGAGGGCACTAAATGTGGGGTATGGGGCACTAAATAGCACTAAATGGGCACTGAATTGAAGCACGAAAAAACATTCAAAATGGCGACATCTGAAATTTGACTTTTGAACTTTGTATGGCGATTTGTATGGAAACTATGAGGGCACTAAATATGGGGTATAGGGCACTAAATAGCACTAAATGAGCACTAAATTTTAGCACAAAGAAAATTCAAAATGGCGACATGTGTCATCTGGCTTGTATAGAGTACACTGTGACGAGAAGTTCGTCAATTTTGGGTTGAATTATATATTGTTTACACTGGGCCTTAAAAAGCGTCATAAGCTGTAAATATCAAAACAATCGATATTTTGTAAAAAAAAATGCTAGACCAAACAATCTGAAAATTTTAGGATTACCAAATATGTAAAAAAATGTGGATCTCGGGAATTGAAAAATATTTTTCTCGTTTCATGGGAAATTCAAAACCCGGGAGAATAGATCTTTATGACGTTTCGCGTACGCACACTAGCACACCATTTGATTTTGCTGGCTGACAAAATTTAACCTCACTTTAGTTCCGTGTACGTACACGCAATATATACGCACGTAGATTACTCTATTGAACGCCCTAGTGACACGTTCACCCTAAACAAAAATAATGATTTTCTAAGTTCGTTGTCCAACATTTAATTCGATTTTTTCAGTTCAACCTATCAAACACTTTCTTTGGTTCCAGTATTTACTTGAACTCAAAAAAGCGTATGAAACAGTGAGAAAATGAACTCAGCCATCTATGATTAAGGTGTAATGAAAATATGTTCCAACAAAGCAAAGCAGACTATGACACTACCAGTCAAGACGTCAAGTGAACAAGAGCCATAACATAAAGAGTTGTTTTGTTATCCATTTTCATTTTATCATGACTAGTATAGCGTCAAAAAACTTTACAAAATTAGTTTTTGCAATAATTGTGCATGTCCTGTTCCTTTTGTCCATATTTCACATATATTTTCAATCCCCTGTATTGCAAAATCTGCCGGAACCGGGACTCGATGCAGAGGATGAAGTTGCTGTAGCAGATCGGTAAGGGGTTGCATTTACCAAATTAAACTTTTATTCAAGCTATTAAAATGAGGAGGTATAGAGGTTTCTACGTGCGCATGTATTGCGTGTACGTACACGAAAAAGATTGAGGTTAAATTTTGTCCGGCCAGCAAAATCAAATGGTGCGCTAGTGTGTGTACGCGAAACGTCATAAAGCTCTATGGCAATTTGAAACTTGCATGAAAGATATACCCAAACAACTTTCCATGAGAATACACCTATCTGGACTTTTAATTAATAAGGTTCAAAATCTGGAGCAACATTTGAAAGGGACGGTACGACATTGCTCTAACGGCCTTTCCTATTAAAACGCGAGTTGTGTTGTACCGCCAGTTTCAAATGTTGCTCCAGAAATGCAAATCGAACCAGTTGCATTCAACTTGGTTTAGGGTCCCATACATCGCTATTGAATTGTTTGAAGTTTCGATTAGTAGTTCAAAAGTTATGCTTAAAAATGTGTTTTCGCAAATACCCGGATCTCAATTATATGCATGTAAACGATGTCCGGATCCATCATCCGACCCATCGTTGATTAGGTAATTGAAAGGCCTTTCCAATGAGTCCAAGACATTGAAGATCTGGCAACCCTGTCTCAAGTTATGACCACTTAAGTGATATTTATGTACTTTTTTGAAGCCGGATCTCACCTAAATGTATGTAAACTATGTCCGGATCCATCATCCGACCCATCGTTGGTAAGGTAATTCAAAGGCCTTTCCAATGAGTTCAAAACATTGAAGATCTGGCAACCCTGTCTCGAGTTATGACCACTTAAGTGATATTTATGTACTTTTTTGAAGCCGGATCACACTTAAATGTACGTAAACTATGTCCGGATCCATCATCCGACCCATCGTTGGTTAAGCAATTGAGAGGCCTTTCCAATGAGTCCAAAACATTGAACATCTGGCAACCCTGTCTCGAGTTATGACCACTTAAGTGATATTTATGTACTTTTTTTAAGCCGGATCTCACCTAAATGTATGTAAACTATGTCCGGATCCATCATCCGACCCATCGTTGGTAAGGTAATTGAAAGGCCTTTCCAATGAGTACAAAACATTGAAGATCTGGCAACCCTGTCTCGAGTTATGACCACTTAAGTGATATTTATGTACTTTTTTGAAGCCGGATCTCACTTAAATGTATGTAAACTATGACCGGATCCATCATCCGACCCATCGTTGGTTAGGTAATTGAAAGGCCTTTCCAAAGAATCCAAAACATTGAAGATCTGGCAACCCTGTCTCGAGTTATGACCACATAAGTTATACATTGTGTTCTTTTTTCTGGATCTAAAAAAATGATGAAACCAAATACCCATTTTTGGTAAAAAGTGAGGAAGGCATCGACCCGAAGAAAAAAATTTCCCTGTACAACCCGAAGCCTGCAAAATGCGTTACAGTAAATTTTCACAGGCTTGGGAAATATGCAAAATAGCACCAAACTTCAATGTTTTATAGTGTTTTGGAATCGTCAGAATGTCTACTTTAAGGAAAAAATATGCTTATTAGTGGATTTTTGGGCGTGGCTCGGGGGGGAGGGGGTGAACGAAAAAATATCCGAGCAAAATGCGTTACAGTAAATTTGTAAAATGTATATCTTATGCAAAACATGACCAAAACTCAAAGTTTTATAGTGCTTTGGAAAGGTCTTCACATGAACTTTATGTTAAAAATATAAAAAGACTACGTTTTACATAAAGTTTTACTAAAAAAGTTAAGTAAAAATTTATTGTTCTATATACTAATATCAGTAAGAGAATAAAAACATGACTTTTCATTAGAAACATAATCATGCGACATATCTAACTTCTCCAAATTTCATGAAAAGTCATTCTGCAACAAAATTGAACCGATTCAGCTGAACCGGTTCACCCAACCGGTTCAATAGTTGTACCGGTTGAACATTTCTGGCACAAAATGTATCATGCGACATGTCTAACTGTTTCAAATTGCCTGAAAAGTCATTCTGTAGCAAAATTGAACCGATTCAGCTGAACCGGTTCATCCAACCGGTTCGATAGTTGTACCGGTTGAACATTTCTGGCACAAAATGTAGCATGCGACATATCTTACTCTTTCAAATTGCCTGAAAAGTCATTTTGTAACAAAATTGAACCGATTCAGCTGAACCGGTTCATCCAACCGGTTCGATAGTTGTACCGGTTGAACATTTCTGGCACAAAATGTAGCATGCGACATATCTAACTCTTTCAAATTGCCTGAAAAGTCATTATGTAGCAACATTGAACCGATTCAGCTGAACCGGTTCACCCAACCGGTTCGATAGTTGTACCGGTTGAACATTTCTGGCACAAAATGTAGCATGTGACATATCTAACTTTTTCAAATTGCCTGAAAAGTCATTTTGTAACAAAATTGAACCGATTCAGCTGAACCGGTTCATCCAACCGGTTCAATAGTTGTACCGGTTGAACATTTCTGGCACAAAATGTAGCATGCGACATATCTAACTCTTTCAAATTGCCTGAAAAGTCATTTTGTATTTTGTATAGGTCGCATGCTACATTTTGTGCCAGAAATGTTCAACCGGTACAACTATCGAACCGGTTGGATGAACCGGTTCAGCTGAATCGGATCATTTTGCTACAGAATGACTTTTCAGGCAATTTGAAAGAGTTAGACATGTCGCATGCTACATTTTGTGCCAGAAATGTTCAACCGGTACAACTATTGAACCGGTTGGGTGAACCAGTTCAGCTGAATCGGTTCAATTTTGTTGCAGAATGACTTTTCATGAAATTTGGAGAAGTTAGATATGTCGCATGATTATGTTTCTAATGAAAAGTCATGTTTTTATTCTCTTACTGATATTAGTATATAGAACAATAAATGTTTACTTAACTTTTTTAGTAAAACTATATGTAAAACGTAGTCTTTTTATATTTTTAACATAAAGTTCATGTGAAGACCTTTCCAAAGCACTATAAAACTTTGAGTTTTGGTCATGTTTTGCATAAGATATAAATTTTACAAATTTACTGTAACGCATTTTGCTCGGATATTTTTTCGTTCACCCCCTCCCCCCCGAGCCCCGCCCAAAAATCCACTAATAAGCCTATTTTTTCCTTAAAGTAGACATTCTGACGATTCCAAAACACTATAAAACATTGAAGTTTGGTGCTATTTTGCATATTTCCCAAGCCTGCGAAAATTTACTGTAACGCATTTTGCAGGCTTCGGGTTTTGACTGTTAAGTTAGTTTTTTTGTATTTTTTAATCCGACTAAAACTATTTTGGTGCCTTTGGTATGCCCAAAGAAGCCATTTTGCTTCATTAGTTTGTCTATATTATTTTCCATACAAATTTGGCAGCTGTCCATATAAAAATGATGTATGAAAAATCAGAAATCTGTATCTTTTGAAGGAATTTTTTTTATCGATTTGGTGTATTCAGCAAAGTTGTAGGTATGGATATGGACTACACTGAAAAAAAATGATACACGGTAAAAAAAATTTCGGTGATTTTTTATTTCACTTTTTGTCACTATAACTTGATTTGCAAAAAAAAAACTATTTTTATTTTTTTCATTTTTTGATATCTTTAAGAGGAAATCAAATGCCAACTTTTCAGAAATTTTCAGGTTGTGCAAAAAATCTTTGACCGAGTTATGATTTTTTTTAATCAATACTGATTTAAAAAAAAAATCGAAATATCGGTCGCAAAAAAATTTCAACTTTATTTTTTTATATAAAATCACATTTGCAATCAAAAAGAAATGTAGTGAAATTTTGATAAAGTGCACCGTTTTCAAGTTATAGCCATTTTTAGGTAACTTTTTTGAAAATATTCACAGTTTTAGCTAAAAAATGACCCTTCTAGGCTAGGGGTCGGACAGATCGGTCAATACATTATCAACGCATTAAAATAATTGGTCAGTATATCGACATTTCGTCAATATATTAACGAAATCCCACCATGCCTTTAGAAACCTTGGTGAGTTGAAATGTCATATTCAAATCAAAACAAAACAAATTTCACCGGTTTCGGTTACAGTCCCGACGTCGTTCCAGAAAACCAAGCGTTTCGGCGCTGTTCTACATGGAAAGTGACGACCTGTTTTCACCCCAAATCGGCTCGAAATCATAGGACATAGTCTCGTTACGGTGAACCAGATCAACCAACTGCCGGATGCTGATGCGGAGTCGAGCCGATGGACCTGTTTGAGCGGGTTCGAGTGAGCGGATGCCAGTGGAAGTTGGACGAGCAGATTTCGGTCCGGTCCGATCGAATGTTGTTGAAGAAGCGGGACAGGAGCGAGGAAGGGTTGAACTGAAGCGATTGAGGAGGTTAGTAAGCTGGATGGTTTAACATCAAAAAATCCAATCGACTTCCTCCCTCAGATTCTTTTCCGGTTCTAAACAACCTCGGCGAGCTTTGCTCGTTCAAGCGCATCCGGTACGATCGCCATTACCAGATTCAATCCAGTGGCGGCGGTCGAAAGATTCCGGGAACCAACAACACGATTTACATTGTTTCGGCACTTGATTGCGGAAGTTCTAAGCGGAACGCGGAGGTGCTAAATCGTTTCGTCCCAGTTGCTGCACTTTTTCAACCAGACCTTCAAACGGTTCGCGGGATACATGCCAACGAGCATGAGCATGAGAGACCACCCATGGTTGTCCTTCTCCGTTGCCGAACAGAACCGTAATATCCGTTCAGCACTACTGATCATAGGCTTCGACTATCAAGTGGTATTTCCCTTATCAACAGCATGTATGAATGCGCTGAAAAGATAAAACACCATGACTTCCAAAACAAGATCAGTTGCGAATAGGTAACAGTCATTGGCCACCAACGGCGCCCGCTATGTCAGTTTGTAGATCTCAGTTTTAAGGGACGGGAATTTTAGTTAGCGCAGGTTGCTACTAGGGCAGCTGATTTACTCTGTGCTTACACCCCACGAGCGCCAGGAACCTGAAAACTTGTTAGTAGGATAGGGTGTTAGGTCAGGATTCATTATAGAAGATGATGATGCGACCCAAAATCATAGTGTTTGTTGAAAGGCATTATATTTTATTCTCAAGGCAAACAATCGGTTGCTGCGGATGAGACATTTCCCGTTTAACTGTAGTTAAATTTTTAATGAAATGGTTTAATCTTAGACAGCCGGCTGTGGAAAGATAAAACCAAATAATATTTATTTATAAAATGAGGTGTTAAACGCAATGCTGCAATGATAGCGTAGTCTGATTTTTAATTATATAATCATTTAGTTCATGAAATTGTTACCGAATAGACGCGACGAACTCAATCATCAAATGCCTTCCGATCTTCTTTCTGTTAGCTAGATAAGGTATTGATTTTCGTTGCCTCCCGAGCTACGATGCTATGGAGAAGGCTTAACACACAAACAACCGACGTCGAGCCCTTCGAGCTACGATGCTATGGAGAGGGCTTAACACACAAACAACCGACGTCGAGCCCTCCGAGCTACGGAGCTATGGGAAGGTCTTTTCAACACAAAAAAGACTCGCGCACCACACGACGTTCTTGATGAAACAAAATAATTTTGCTACGCGATAAACCTAACGAACTCGGATCATTTTTATCGAAAACTATATAAAGAGAACAAAAAAATCTCATCGGCCAACGAACGCGCGAACTCAGTAAAATGAAAAAGAACTGGAGAGACTGGATTTATGGTGATTTGTCAACAAATAACTGTATTTGTGTTAATTTTTTAAAAGGTGTACAATTTTTTTGCACCTTTTTTGATTTTTGTAATAGTATTTGTTATATAATTTTTAATGGAAATCATCTTTTCGTGAGCTTTTTATAGCAAAATGTTCGGCATGAGTTTCTGAACAAAACGTAGTACTAGGTTTCTGTCAAACTTTAAATTGTTAACAAGTTTCATCACAAAATGTGCATAGTGCCCAAGGGGTGTAAATACTTTTTTAACATACTGTACATTTTGTTTACTGTCATATACAAATGAAAGTGTGGAATTTGCGGGGTGAACGAAAATCATTGGTCGGGAAAAATTAAAGTTATCCTCATTTGAAGTTTTTCAACTTTTTTCATGGAACGAAAGTTCGCCTATTTCAATTTATTATTGTTATAAGTCTACATGGACATGATTTATGGTTCATATCATATAATTTAATTTCGAGCAGAAACTTGCAATAGAGACCACAAAAGACCCGGGGGTCGTTAATGTGGATGGTTTGATTTGATTTTTGATCATATAATTTCTTATGGAAAATGATGCAGGGAACATTTTTTTTATGTTTTAGGGGACAAAAACCCAAATTAATCCGAAAATTCACTTAAAAGTTACAGCTGTTTGAATATGTAAGTACAATTTTTGTATGGACAGCTGCCAAAATTGTATGGAGACTTGTATGGGTGAACAAATGACACAAAACAGCTTCTTTGGTCATAGGAAAGGCCCCCACAAAGTTTGAACCAAATCAAAAAATATAAAAAAATAAAATGGTCGAAATCGGCCGATTTCGTAGAGAGTTGCTCAAATGGAGTTCGGACCCTGCGGATGTTGCTGAAACAGCCAACGCCGAAATCAATCACAGTAAATAATGCTGCTGCAGCAGTGACTATTATAGGCAAAAAATTGATTTGCAATCTCAAGGCAAAGAACAGAAAAGTGCAGACCCAAGTAAAAAGGTGAACCAAAAAAGCAGTACACAATCGACTGAACCTGAGCCAAGCAGCAGCAGCAGTAAAAGCAACAACAGTAAATCATACCAAAATGCAATGCAAACAAGTGAAATTGACGAAGAAACCAACGATGGATTCAAGACCGTGCTTTCTAAGCACACTCACAAAACCCGGAAGCGCTTACAAGCATATTTGGACGCGGATGACGAATTAACAACAAAACGAAGAGAGATGACTGAAGAAGATACAACAGATGAAGAAGATGAAGATGTAATAAAAGCAAAATATTATAGGAATAAGTGTTATGAGATAACTGTTAAATCCCTGGAAGAAGAGGACGAAGATAAAATTGAAAAACTTGATAATTTAAGATTTTCCGCTCAATATTTAAAACATAGATAGAAATTTCTAGAAAAAAGGCATGGTAACAATTATTGAAATATAGCCAGACAAGTGATTTAAAACTCTGTAACCTTTCCTCTTCCACTATCCACCTTGAAGAGATGAATGCACAATGGTGTAAAGTCTCTACACAGAAAAAAATATTCCTGTAAATTTACATAATTTATCATGTACCAAAAGGTATCATGATAGATGATGTATATTTACATTAGGTTCTTTGGAAATTTACATTAGATTCATTGGAAATTTACATTAGTTTTGAAAATTTACATTAGTTTTGGAATTTACATTAGTTTGAGAATTTACATTAGTTCAAATCAACTAATTCTGATTGGCCAATAGGAATGAGAAGCTCGACTTGGAATGCAGTAGGAGAAGGGTGTGGCTTACACAGAAAAAAAAAAAACAATTCTCGAAACCGTGAAGTCTGTTCACGATTATGAGAACCACAAAGGAATATATTCACGTTTATGGTGCAAATGCACCATACTCATGAATAAATTCCTTCGTGGATCTCACATTCGCGAACTTAATTCACGATTACGGGAATTGATTTTTTTCTGTGTATGTTCTATTTTAAAATGATTGAAGCGGGCAGCAAAAGGAAATTCTGATTTTAAAAAGTTGTTTGACAGGTAGGGGACGCTTTCTCGTCGACGGCCAAGTGGAATAACGCTGGACTGTAATCGAACGGACGACGGGTAGGATGTTCGGTGTTACTGCTGCTACCCGCTGCCGACTGAGCCATCTCCGCATTTTATAAACGAGCGGCTAAATCATCAACTTGCTCAGGTCGAGGCTCAGGCAGTGGGCCAGCGAAATATGAGAGCATGAGCATGAACATGTTGACTGCCAATGAGCTGCTACTCCTTTATTAACAGATCAGCTGAAGTTAAACAATGAATCAAAAATGATCAGTGGGAGCCAACCATCCGTTCACTGTTTAACCTCTGAAGATCCCTACTTTATTAGTCAATACCGGCGCCCTCCCAAGAAGCCTGCAGTTCAACGAAAGGGAGGAATGTTAGTCCGATAGTTGCAGTTGCAGACTCATCAAGCACACAGTTTTTCGCTACATACTTGTTGATACCGCTTGAGACCGTTGAATCCACAGCATCTCCTTCAAGCATCACGTGATTATTATTTTTTTTGGGTTAGTAGGATAAGGTATTGGCTTTTCGATGCCTCCCGAGCTACGATGCTATGGGGAGGACTTTCATAACAGACCCGTCGGCGAGCCTTCCGAGCAACGATGCTATGGGAAGGTCTTTTTGGTTAACACACAAAGTCACTGACACACAATTATTTCACTCCACTATTAATTAATCCAAAATGTCAGTGCGTCTTTCGATCATTATATAGAAATGGCTTTTTCACCATAAAAATAAAACCTTAATCAAAAAATTATACACAACTGACCCGACGTCGTGCCTTCCGATCAACGATGATATAGGAAGGGCTTTGAAAATCAAAAAACAATTAATAAAGATCACAAAAAAATCACAAAAAAACACCAATTACTCAACGAAAATTACGCTCAAGACACAAATAATTCAGTAAGTCATGCTATTGAGCATGAGCATGAGAGACCACCCATGGTTGTCCTTCTCCGTTGCTGAACAGGACCGTAATATCCTATCAATACAACTGACCATACGCTTAAACGATCTAATGGTGTTTCCCTTATCAACAGCATGTATGAATGCGTGGAAAAGATAAAACATCAAGATCATTAAAACTAGATCTGAAGCAAATAGGTTACAGTCATTGGCCACCAACGGCGCCCGCCATGTCAGTTTGTAGATCTCGGGGGGATTGGGACGGGAATGTTAGTTAGCACAGGTTGCTACAAAGGGTGGGTTCTATACGATATCCACACCCCCACGTGTGCCGGAAAACTACTTCTACTTGGGATTTTGTTAGTGGGAAAGGGTAATGGCCAGGATTCATCATAAAGGATGATGATGCGACCCAATAATCAATAAATTTTGTTTAATGATGTGATGTATTATGCATTCTCAAGGCAAACAGTCGAAGGATGCGGATGAGATTATTCCCGGTTATTTGGTGTTGAGTTTAGCATAAATGATTCAATCTTAGACAGCCGGCTGTGGAAAGATAAAACCAAATAAAATGCGAAAACGCGAAACCGCTCGGACCGAAAAACACACACAATCGGGGGGGGGAAACAGAGACGGAAACGGCAACGAAAATCCGGCTTGCTGACCGCGACGCGAACCGTTCAAATTCTCCAAAGCAACTGTCAAACATCGCATCGAAATACACACACAATCGGGGGGGAAACAGAGGCGGAAGCGGCAACGAAAATCCGGCTTGTTTACCGCGACGCGAACCGTTCAAATTCTCCAAAGCAACTGTCAAACATCCCGAAATCACCCGGGTCGAAATACACACACAATCGGGGGGGAAACAAAGACGGAAACGGCAACGAAAATCCGGCTTGTTTACCGCGACGCGAACCGTTCAAATTCTCCACAGCAACTGTCAAACATCCCGAAATCACCCGGGTCGAAATACACACACAATCGGGGGAAACAAAGACGGAAACGGCAACGAAAATCCGGCTTGTTGACCGCGACGCGAACCGTTCAAATTCTCCAAAGCAACTGTCAAACATCAATAATTCAGTAAGTCATGCTATTATTCGATAACCACAATCACTCACCCCATACGAACAGCGACACAAAAGCACACAAAAAAATTACCTGCATAATCACGACTTCGCGTCCCCACTTCCAGCGCACCAATGATGCTATTATTCGATTACCACAATCACTCATCCCATACGAATAGCGACACAAAAGCACACAAAAAAAATTAACCTGTATAATCACGATTTCGCGTCCCCACTTCCAGCGCACCAATGATGCTATTATTCGATTACCATACCCAAGTAACCGCGAGGCACTAAATAGCGGCATTAAATCAGCATTATATTGGCATTTAATACCAGCAAATAATGCTTCAAAACATTAAATCAGCACTTTTCCCTTGAGAAATATTTCAAGTGGCGCACAGTGATGCCGATTTAATGCCTCACCGAAAGCTCGAACAAAAAAAACTACTTTATCGACGTCAAGGCTGGGGAAAAAAAAGGACAGCTAGCTGCTCCACACACTTGGTGGTGGGCCTCCTTTGTTTTTTTTTTCTCCTGTTGCGTTTCATGTGTGAGTGTGACACTTTGATGTTATTCTTGCATTTTTCTCGTCGATCTCCAGGATGCGCGCCAGCCAACTGATGTATTCTGAAATGAGTGTTTGTTTTGAAAGTTTTAACCGATGTGGTTGATGCATCGAACATTAAGGAAGACTTTCTTTCTGCTGTTTCGAGTTTCTGGTTCATGAGAAAAACCCGTTGTCATTTTGTTGGACGAAAATTATTGACGAGTCACTCAGCAAATTGCGGCCATCCAGTCAAGTACAGTACAATCAATTACGGAAGGCTTGGGGTTAATAGGGACAAGTTGTAACATGGTCACTCTATTCGTTTAGTTGTTTTTCATTTAGCTATAATAATTTAATATAAACAAGTCCAACTCAATCAAGGGTTTGTGTCGAAGCTAGCACATGGCAAGCTTTAGTAGAACAGTGCTACACCTCACTTCCTCACACCCCCGCCAATCCGTCCGATAAGCCAAATAGTCCTGGAGAAAGCACAACTTGCACCACCACGTATGGGAAGACTTGCTGAGTTAAACCTGCCGAGAGAACTTGCACGATCAAGCCCTCTCGGAAAGCCTGGAATGAATTAGAACAGGAAAGCCAGATGACAAATATGTAAGAGGGAACGAGATGCCTTCAGTAATATTCCCAAAATCTGTTCGGGTAAATTCGTTACTCGAAACTACGAAATTTCTCACGAAATTACGTACTTCCGTTCAACCTTTCCCTAATGACGCTTTCTGAGGAAAGTACAATTTCTACTCGTCCACTTGGTCCTGAGTCGCGGAAGAGGCAGCAGCGCCGATCCAGTAGTCTAGCCCCCCGGTGTGTTTAGTGACGGTAACTCGAGTGAAACGAGTGATCTGTAGATTTGTGTAGTTAATCTTTGTTCTTTCCTGTAGTGTCCAACCTTAGCTTAGCTAGTAGTTTGTGCGGTCCGATTCTGTGTGCGAAGAGGAATAAAAAGGTAAAGTACCTAGTGTGTGTGTTGATGTGTGATGTGTGTTAATCGTCGCCATACAGCCGACGACGGCGTTCTGTTCTAGAGTCGGAACCAACCGCCTCCTACCAGCTCGTGCTCGCCACACCGCCACCAAAAGCCTTTGCCGCCCTGCTGACCCCGCGGTCTCAGCGATCGAACCCCGGAAGGCCCACTGGGATCCGGAAGGGAGACCACACGCTACACGTGGCTCCAGGGAGAGCCATCCATCGCGCCAGCCGCTGGTCCAGATTCGCCGCAGGAGTTCACCAGACCGTAGACCCCGGTCCACGTGGTCACGCACCGTCCAGGTTCCCGAAGGAGGCGACCCGTCCACCAGGCCGGCCAGCCGGCCAAGCCCGATTTCAACCAGGCCGCCCCCTTAAGATCGCGCGCCTTTCATCTGCTCCAGAAGAATATCGCACCGCGCCTAGGGGGGTGCCACTTCGGATCTGACGGGTTTCTCGCGTCTGAAACTGCTGAAACTGCGTGATCGGCTCCGTCGGCTTCAGATCCGATCCGAACCCACGATTTTTTTTCAAGCAAAGTCAACTAAATCCATTTAAGCGTGTACCGCTCTGTCGAGCTGTCAAAAGTCCCTTGTTTTGTTTTGATTGAACCAGTTTTCGTCTCTGGTGAAGTTGGAATGTGCTAGAAAAACATTTTTGAATGTGCCCTCGCGGAGGAATGTCCACGTCAGTTGACCGGTCGGTCAACGGCTGCGCGATGGAGAAGTTAATCGTGGATTGCGGACCGGAAAATGGTGTTCGGATGTAGAGCCCCGCGATCAAGCGGATGACTTATGGCCCAAGATCAAATAGCAGAATCTTCTCCAGTTCTCGCGCCAGCCCTCCAGCGGAACCAACTCCACGCTGCCGCACAACATCATCAACGAAAAGTTGGCCATGGAAAACTGTCTGTTCGATCCCAAAGCAGGTCGCCGGTCCAAGCGCGAATCGGTCGGCGATTGTAAAACTGGCGTCCAGTGTCCCGGCAAAAGCTCAGGTGGGGGAAAAGGAGGCGACGATAAAAAAGTAAATGCCGCCGAGGAAGGTTTGTTAAAGGTTTTGTTCAAGCACGATTATTTTTGATAAATTTTTATTTGTAGCTTCCTAAAAACCGAGGGACGATTAAGATTAGCGTTGCTTTGCGCCGGAGTGGGAAAAAGGTAAGTGTTGGTGTGTTTCTTAAGTACTAAATCATTAACAATCTTTCAATTTTACAGAATTTGCAATACCAACAATTCATCAAAAAAAAGTTTTGTGGCAAAGTCTCCGGTGACTTCTTATGACATGCTCGAACAGATCCCTCAAGATAGTGTCTCAGTTGAACGGAAACCGGAAGCTGAAGTTCAAGCCATTTCGGCCGAATTTTTCGCCTTCGCTCAAAAACCAGATCATCGTAGAATCTCTAAGAAGCGGAGACGATTTCTACCGGAAACGGAATCGTTCTTCGAACCGATCGAGAGTGGCGCCATGTGGAAACGAGGTCGATTCGTCAATATTCGGGACCGGAATGTCATCAGCGTGAACCAAAAGTGTTACCTATGGAGAGTGCACTGGCTAATAGGGCTGTCCAAGAGTTCAACAAACCGCCGATTGGGTAGCCGGAATGGGCTTGCTACTGCCGAGTAACCAACAACCCTGTCACAGGTTCTCCGGCTCCGTTGCGTTACTAATGATCCGACGTGTCTGCACAAACCTTGACCACTTGGAGTAGGAGTCAATGCCCAGCAGAACATACTCGCGTTGGTCTGCCTGGTCTAGTCGACAAGGACGCGCTGCCATGGTCGTGTAGATTTTGCTGGCATATCTCGTATCGTCTGGAAGCTGAGGGGGAAAACGTCGAACGACTCGAACGCTGACGATGTGGCCTCATCCTCGGGAGTGACGGCTGCGATCACGTAATCTTCATCGGGCTCACGTGGTAGGCGATGAGTCGAGACAGGATGGTATGCCCAAACTTGTCCTTGGCCACGTAATGGATGGTGAAGTCGTTCATGAGCTGTACCAGGACCCAGCGAAGATGCGCAAGAGTGGGACATGGTTCGACGGCTGCTGTTTGCGAGGGCTCTTGATGCTGCACGACTTTGACTGACCCGTCTGATAATCGATGATTAATTGTCACTCCGAGGATTATCCACAACGCGTCTGCAGAGATAATGACATCCAGGCCCAGATTGTGGTGCATCAAAAATATACTCGAGCGTATTGTTAATTTCACATCTATGAAAGCTTAAAACTATTTAAGTTTATTGATCATAATGTTTTTTTTTTCCAAAAAATGTGATTAAATTTCTTACACATTCTTTTTTTCCAGACTTAGGTATTTTACATAAACACAAACATTGATGTGCAACGATTATGATACTGGGTGCCTAAACCTTCCGGAACAGAAGCGGTTCCTGAACTAGTAGAACAACACCGCCGACAACTCGGACGGTATTGGACCGACCATGGGTGGAGGACCAAGTCCCGGTTCGACACTGTAGATCAACAGCAGCTTTGTTTCTAGGTTTAAGGAACTTGCTGTACCTGTAAATCAAAGTTCTGATTATAGGTGACCGATGAAAATAAATGCTTTTTCCTAGATACCATCATCTGGGGCAAATCGGGACAGCTGCCAGTATTCGGATTGTAGTTACGATGAGCTCTAATTGATGGTATGTGTTGTTGCGTTTTATTTTTTAATAATTTTGTATGACTAATACAAAGTCCTGGCTACTACTTCCACTACCACCGCCCATGCGACCTCCGGAATCACCCGCGGAACCAGCAGTGGGAACTTGACTGCCGCGTCACCGTTCACCTTGAGCACGCCCCCGATTTGTATGGACCCTCCTCCACGAAGATGAAATCTCTGCAAAGATATAGGATTAGTATCGATACGAACTCAAGTCGCTGCTTAACGAATCTTGCTCCGCGTCCTTCTTGCCGTCCTGGTCGTTCTTGGGGGTCATCCATTTATGCTGTTTTTGCGAGTTGCTAGCACTTCCGTTATCACTGCAAGTGGTCGAAGCCGGCCAAGGAGGTAGTGGAATATCAAGCCGGTCGGCCGTTCCCTTGCTGCCTCAGTAGCTTTGGTGCTGCCACTGCCCGAGCTAGAGTTGGGTACTTTTTTTTTAGGCTTGAGCTGGAGTAGGATAAACTACCGGAGATGAGCCCCAACAGCTAGGACAGGGTCGACATCGAGAGTAGCTGGAAGCGACACATTTTGGTAAGATCCCAAGCGGCGTTCAGTAGCTAACCGACCTTCAGGACTCCGTGCGAGATTGGGAATCCAATTGCTCCGTGATTGTACCTGGGACTGTTCTTCACACAAACCTGCGCCCGACGGCCAATTCCGATGCGTTGAAGCTCGGTATAACCGGCTTTGTCCCAAAGTCGTTTCCGTTGGCCTAATGACAGGACACCACTTTCGGTGAGCGCAACCGTGTAGAGCGTACACGTGTGCAGCGATACGATGTTGTCCAGAGCAAAATCCGGATGGCTGGTGGCCACTGTTCCAACCTTCTGCTGACATAATCGTGCAACTCCTCCATTTACTTGGTGATTCGTCCTCTTTTGGTAGAGACCGGATTGAGGTCACCGAAATGTGCGTGACCTTCTCTTACATCAAATTCAGCGGAACAGTCTTCGGGTGAAAGATGTTGCTCGATTCACTGCTCCGAAGAACGAGGCAATTTCCCAAAACGTCTCGCTTTGTTTTTCTCCGGCTGGCGCGCACAGATTACAACTCTTCTTGTTCCAGGCGTCCTCGCGACCACTCTGGAACCAGCGGCGCGGTTTAAAGTACTGTTTATCACGACATTTTCCGAATCTTTTCCATTAGGCACTGTCCAATCCACGCAGAACTGAATCACTTATCGACCTGTTGAAATGAAATGGTCGCGGGAACAGCTGCCCGTCGATTCTTCCCTTGGGCCACCTTTCTACGAAATCCTTCATGCAGGGCACTACGCTGGACAGTCGCTTCGTGTTCCTCGCCGGCTGTCGGTCCGTGGCTCACACATTACCTGGCATATTCGCTAAAAGAAATATTTAAAATAATTGATGGGTTTTCTTAACCACGCTTTTCAAAACAAAACGCGACCCGACGAAACGTCAAAACAAAACCAACACTCTGAATGAAATTACACAGATTCGGCTAAATGTAGGAATCGGGTCTCAAGGTTCTGGAGCGGATCCAAATCCGTTTCGAAAACCTGAAGTGGCACCCCCCTAGCACCGCGCGGTGCACTAGCGACGCGTAAGCCAATCAACGAAACCGGTCCGTGAGTACTCACCTATTACGTGAAAACCGCATGCGTACGCACTCGTAGACGTCGTCCGAGTTGCCAAAAACACACACACACACATTTTCTAAGGCTCGTTGCCCTTTCCCGAGCCTAGTTCCGTTGGTCACCGTTACACCTGTGACCTCCGGGCTAACGTAACTAAGCCCCAGAACAAATCCGCACACAGATAGTTAGTAGAGAGAGAGAGAGAACCAAGAAGAGAAAAGGAAATGAACACGTAGGACACTACAGACATGTAACTTAAACCTAGGTTAAAAATGTACAATTAAAAACCACATTTAGCATGCAATATATCTCGTTTTTCACCTCCCGCAAGACGTTGTTAGCGTAGTTATTTTGGTGAACGAAATGTCTCTCTCGCCAGATTAGTTGCACGGGTCTAGAGGTCCCTCGCTTCGCATTCGACGTCTCCACGTTTTTGTTACTGTTGTTTTACTCCAAGTGCAAGGCTGCTTGGGAATCTCAGCCTGGGGTCTTTTCCCGTCGCAGCGATTGGTGCGGGGTAGAAATTATCCTGTGAGGATCCAGAGCGAACAGGTGACTGGTTGTTCGGACGGACAACGGGTGGCCCCGTTCAGTTTTGGATATTTTGGAGTCATCGCACGCGAAGCGGAGTACCTCTTACCTATTTTGAGTCCCTTGAACGTTCCCCCATTCATTTCAGGTTTTTACAAAACGACCCGCCCTGCGGCTGGGTCTAGTCGGGCATAAACCAGGCAAGTCGGTCCTCTACGGAGGTGGCGCATAAACCGTTTGCTAATTAACAAACCCGTGGGACGGTTATCGGACGGATTCCTTCGTGGCTACGATTTGCGTACCACAAAGTAATGGCTAACGGCTAACCTAAACTGTTTTTTTCGAGGAGTGCTTGGTCCACGGTTGGCAAAATTTCACAAAGTGTATCAGACTTCCGGAAAGCAGATTTTTGCTTGCGAGAAAAGTCATTCAATTTACCAGAGAACTTTTGATAATGTCCTTTGTGCATGGGCATATGTTTTGAAAAAATTGGCTTAATTACAGGCTGCAGTTTTCTACAAAAAAAAAAAAAATAAACAAAAAAACACTTCAGTCAGCGGGAATTGAACCCAGTTCACGCAAAAATAAAACTATTGCACATTGGGGGAAATGCGCCTTAGCCCGCACGCTTATTGGAACAGTATAACGGGAGAAGGATAAAAGTCAATAACAGCGTGACTGGCTGAAATGTTTCCCGTATGGATGGGTTACTTTGTTGATAAACATCAAATGCTTTGAAGCACATTTTCAAGGTCGTAAATGGTGATTTAATGCCAGTTGTAATGCTGCAAAGTTTTGGTACTTTGAGGCATTCGCAAAGCTAATTTACAACTTCAGAGCATTCGAGTGCTGATTTAGTACTGAATAAATACTTCAATTAAGTGCTTGTTGTTACTTGGGTAATCACTCACCCCATAAGAATAGCGACACAAAAGCACACAAAAAAATCAACCTGCATAATCACGACTTCTCGTCCCCACTTCCAGTGCACCAATCGCAGAGGGCCAGCGAAATATGAGAGCGATAGAAAGAGAACCAAATATAACTATTTTTAGTTTGGGTAGTTTTGAAGTCAACGTTTGGCAGAAATACATTGGATATATATAATTTACATTAAATAGGAATTTACAGGAAGCCAACACGGGTAAAAATTCATCAGATTTGAGTTTCCATGCATAACGTTTCCATTAGATTCATGATTTACATTAGATTTAGATTTAAATTGGAGTAATTCCCATGACTTTTTACTCTTTACATCATGTTTCAACATTACATTGAGTGAGTTTACATAAGAAACAGTAATTACCTGCTGTGTAAATTTACATATTTTTTCTGTGTTTAATAAAAAAATAAGAATTTCCTACGCAACTACGAAACTATTTTTCAAAACACCATTGAACAAACTTTTCCCAAAAATAGTGTATGGACCTTGTGTGGCCTACTTCAGTACGTGTTTTAAAAATAATAATCTTGAGTCAGAACTTATCAATTGAAAAAAATTACAAAAATAAATTAACATTCTATCAATGGCATCCCGGTTTAGGTACAGTGATATGTTTTTTTTTGCTATTTTTTTCAATTCGGTTTTATTGGTGAATAATCAAGATACAATAAGTTCTTTTGAGGTACATAATAGAGTTTCGGAGTTCCTTTCAGCTGTGTGTTACATCAAATCCATTTTGGAGCAATTATTACTTGTAAATAAAGGTGTCACCAAGAGTAAGAAAAAAATAGAAAAAACTTACTAAAATTTCAAGGGAAAGGGGATAGAAATAGAGAAAGCTTAAAACTAGATCACAGTTTTTTTTATCTTTTATAGATGTGCTTGATCATCATCTCCCCAAGGGCCAAGAATTGCTCCGCCTTGTTATGGCAGGTCCGAAATCGCGTCATCATCTCCCCAGCGAGAGCAAAGAACTCTGGCAGGGTAAGGAGATTTTCCCCGGTAACTTCTTGCTGGGCCGCATTGCCGCTACCGGCAGCGACCACGCTGGCGAACGATCGCCCCCATCCAGGAGGGAACGCTGAGTTGTCCGCTGGAACCGTACGATGACCAGCTGCCAGCACGGTTACGCTCGTGCTTCGCTGAGGAGGATGGGATGCTGCTGCTTTCTTCTTCCTCTTTTCCTGCTCCTCGATGTAGCTTTTTCGTGCGCTGCATCCACGGTAGTTGCTGGTATGGGTACCTCCACAGTTTGCGCACTTGACGCGCGCCTTGGTTTGCTCTGCCTTGACCCCCAAGTCCACCTTGCACGGCAGTGCACACGCCTCAGAGAGGTGTGATTCACCGCACTTCACACAGCGGGGCGGGAGGTTGCAGTTTCGTGAGCCGTGGCCGAATTTCTGGCAACGGTGGTATTGTGCTGCGTCCGATGGGTTCTTTGAGTAGAACCGCCAGTTTACCCAAAACCCGTCCAACGCCTTAGTTCGCCGCAGGTCTTGAATCTTGACGGTGCCGCGATCGAAGTACAACAGGTACAGTGTGTGTGTACCTGTGACTGTTGTCTTCCGCGAGAGGACTTTTATGTCACGCGGCGTTATTCCAGCACCCGAGAGGCCCTTCTTGAGGTCGGAGATCGGGCGGTCTTGATACCTTAACCTTAACTGTCTTCTGCACGGGGTCGAATGTGTAGAACTTAAAGTTTTTACTCATTTATTTCTCTACAACCAGGTCGAAGTTGACTGACTGACGACTTACCGATTTTCAGACAATATCCGAGGCCTTCCAGCAACTCGTCAATATCGTCTGCCAACGTGTCCAAAACAAAAATTGGAAATAGTCTACGTTCCTTTGGAGGATTGTACGTTTTTGACGTTGACACTTTCTTCCGTGCACGTCCGTCGTACTCGTCGTCGTCGGTAGTGCTGCTACCGTCGGTGTTGTTGTTTTCTTCGTCGTCGCTCAGCATCTGGAACTCGTTCCTGATGGGGATGTTGGTGGATGTATCAACAAGTGGCACATCAACTGGTTGTGGCACCGGAAGAACCGGAACGGGTTCGCACTGGTGATCTCGGAACATATCCGGGATGTAGTAACTTTTTGTCGATGCCGTCTGCGCTCACGCTCCCCTGCGCGATGGCGGTCGACACGGCGCTGGTTTGTTTACCTTTTTGCACTCGGCCGGTAGACGAGCTGCGCGGGTTTTTCGAGGCCGCACTCGAACTGCCACGGCCACGGCCGGCCTTTGGCATGCTGGAGAAGCAAACTCGCGGGTAATCACAATCGAATACGGCGAAAAAAATCGAAAAAAAAAACTATGGAGCACTGAGCACTTGACTGCTGCTTGCTCTCGTGCGTACATGGAAGTGTTTTTTTTTTGTTATAATGAGTTTAAATACCTAAAAAGTAATTGCTTCATTTTTCTATTTTATTCTAGTGTTGTGGTATTTGTTGCTGACGGGCTACGAGCGGAGTCGTTCCTTAAACATGGTGCTAATAGATCCCTGTTTTTACAAGACATCATTTTGTCAAAAGGTATTTTTGGTATATCACACACACGAGTTCCCACAGAATCTCGGCCTGGTCATGTTGCACTATTTGCTGGTAAATTTTATTTTGGTATTAGTCCAACAAGATTTCTTAGCTACTACATTTTCAGGAATTTATGAGGATCCGAGCGCTGTGTTCAAGGGGTGGAAGAAAAATCCTGTAAATTTTGATACCGTTTTTAACCGTAGCTACATGTCGTTTGCCTGGGGAAGCCCGGACATACTCTCAATATTCTCAAATGAAGAAAAAGAACACAACATTCATGCTCATCACTACACAGATGACATTGTTTCTTTTTCTGGTAATTCAAATACTAGTGCACTGGACACGTGGGTGTTTGATAGAGTTAAAGAATATTATTTACTACCGGAAAATCAAATCACGCTTATCAACAAAAACAAGATCATTGTATTCTTACATTTGCTAGGGTTAGACACTGCCGGCCATGTTCACAAACCATATTCTAGGTGAGAAAACCCAACAAAAAATCTCGCAAACGTTGAACATAACTCGTGTTACAGTCTTTTTTCAGAGAATCTTGTGATAGTAGACAAAGGAATACAGCAAACAGTTAATTTAATCGAAAAAATAACAAAAAACGATCAGAAAACCGCTTACATTTTTACATCTGATCATGGAATGACTGACAAGGGGTCTCATGGCTCGGGACATCCTAGTGAAACTGAAACTCCCTTCGTTGCTTGGGGAGCTGGTATTAAATACTGGAAGAATATCGGCAAGAAACAACATCACAAGTATGCAGAACCTTGGCTCAATTCCAATTGCAAAATTACATTTTTTCTTTTTTCAGTAAAACAGTGATGATAAGTCAAACATCGGTTCCTAGATTTGATATGAATCAAGCAGACGTGACTCCGTTGATCTCAGCTCTTCTAAGTTTGGCTGTCCCTAAAAACAATTGTGGAATTTTGCCTCGCCAATATCTGAATGCATCGATGGTATTGTTATTTATGTTACGTTTACATGTTTTTTATTATTCTTCTACTTTCTTCATACATCTTAGAACTACATTACAAGACAAGCCTGGAAAAATGCCGAGCAGTTGTATCAGCAGTATTATTTTTGGAAACAAAAATTCAGCAAAAAACAGTTCCAGTGGTCGTTTACAAATACAGAAAAAAAATTTGAATCAATCATTGAAAATCTCAGGCAAGAGACTTTAGCTGCCGCTGATTTTCACAGTAATGAAATGGTAAGAAAAATCGGGTTAAATGAATGTCGCGTTAGATCAAGTTTTGGCTACAGAGTTAGTTGCTTATGTTAATATGTCTTCAACAAGCGAAGAAGGCTCAGTATTTCATAAATGAGAGATCTGTGAGCAGCCAAAGCAGGCTTTCCAGGCCAACGATTCTTATGATTAGATTTAACTGTATTTCATTTGTTATTTTTATTTTCCTTCAGGAAACAAAACTGGATTCTTATATTCAAACAACTCTTGAAGCCATTGAGTACTACCAAACATACTTTAAGTATGAACTATTTACTGCGTTTTCGCTATCTATGCTCGGATGGATTCTAATAGTTATAGGTCACGTTATGGATATTCAAAGCATGTACAAAGAAATAACTAGAGCATTTAAATTTAAAACATTGTTGATCCTGTGCGCCATATACGGATACAATTTTCGTGAGTAATTTAAATATAACGTCCCTGCTGTAATTTGTTATTTTAATCATTATTCTGGATTTTTTAGTGCAAAACAATCCACTACATGTAACTGTTTTCTTTATGTTGCCCGTACTATTGTGGACGCCAGTTTTTGCTAACTTTAAAAAGTATTCAATTGTAATAAACAGGAAAACTGTTGTTCAAACAGTATTATTCGTTGGATGTATTGAGCTTTGCGTAGGTTTAGTTGGTCTCTTGTCTTCAATAATTCCTGCATCAATTATTTGTTTTACAGGTAATATCATTTTTTGAAAGAAAAGTACTCAGCGTGCTTTTAATTATTGTTATAATTTTTTATTCAAATCAATTAATCAGATGTCCTGTGAAAGGAGGCCGTTCTATTGCCTTAGCGACGTTTTGCAGCAATTCAGTACTAGCTATTTTTCCATTGTTCCATGTGGTAGAAAAAGATTCGAACAACCCCATCCTACTGTAAGTTGATGAATTTATTATATATTAATTAAGTTACTTTTAACAAGCTGGGCTGAGCTCTATGTTAGTCAAGGTTAGTCGCCGACTAATCAGTTGTTTTTTAAATAAAAATAATCTATGGGTTATCTAGGGGAACAGTATCTAATTCCAGCGTGCCTCTAATGTTGCCATATCAGCATTATGGCATTAAATTACAGCTCATTAAAAGCGTTTTCAACTGAAATTGAGTGATAGATAGCTCAACAAGAAATGAGCAAGCAAGACTCTATCAAAAGTTTTGCAAAATTAGTTGTTTAAATAGTGAAAATCAGCAAATTGGATGGAGTTAGGAACAAGTGCTTAACCGGCCAAACATACGAGAATTTCCTCTACAACCACTTACACTGAAAATATGCCACACTTTTTATTCAAGTGCCCAAACACTTGAATGATTGAATAAAGTCACATCGTAGATCTAATTGGTTTGTGTTTCAACATAAATCCAAACCACTATCAAATGCAAGTGTTTGGGCGGTTGACGTTTTGGTATTTTTTAACATGTTATTTTCATTCGGGTGGCTTAAGCTTTTCAAGTGTTTTGCTCATGAATTTGTCCCACCGTCTTTAACTATTCAAAGTGATGAGCAAAACACTTGAAAATGATCTTAAGATCTACCCAAAACAGGCACTTTTCAAAGTCAACGTGATTATCCACATGAATTTAATGTGTTTCACTGATTGATTTTCATCGAAGGCGTGAAGCGAGGCAAGAACGAATATGTGTGTGTGTGTGTGTGTGTGTGTGTGTGTGTGTGTGTGTGTGTGTGTGTGTGTGTGTGTGTGTGTGTGTGTGTGTGTGTGTGTGTGTGTGTGTGTGTGTGTGTGTGTGTGTGTGTGTGTGTGCAACCAACCAAGCGTAGCGTGCACGACTATCAAGCGAGAACCTATAAATCGCTTGTAGGGGAAATTCTCGTATGTTTGGCAGGTTAAGCACTCGCTCCTAACTCCATCCAATTTGCTGATTTTCACTATTTAAACAACTAATTTTGCAAAACTTGATAGAAACTTGCTTGCTCACTTCTCATTAAGCTATTTATCACTCGATTTCAGTTGAAAACGCTTTTAATTAGCTTTAATTGAATGTCAAAGTTCTGACCTGCCAGCATTAGAGGCACGCTGGAATTAGATACTGTTCCCCTACGTACTTTTATTTTTCAACGCCATTTAAAATTCAAGTGTTTGGCTATTGACATTATTTCATGGCCAATCACTGAAATTTCAAGTGTTTTGCGCTTGATATTTGAGTGCTCTGTACAGCAGGGCCAGATCATGTGTAGAACACTTCGTTGAGCTGTGTAAGTTTTGCTCAGTGTAAATCAGACACACTGAAAGAAAGGCACATAGTAATATCACATGTCTCACACGTGAATCTGCCCCATACGGTTTAGCATGTGAATGTCATGTGCAAATCACATAGAAAATTTCAACCATGATACATATTCAAACCAAGTGAAAATCATGTTAGATTCATTTGTCATCGCACATGATTATCACATGAAATGCTGATGAAAATTAAATGGATTTCACATTCAAATCTAATGATTTTCTTTTGTTTTTCAAGTGAATAGTTAAAAAGAGCGGATTGTTTTGTTTTTTGAAGAAAAATACGTTTCATACAGTACATACATTGTTAGCTTTTATTTTTTAAATGCAAATTACATTTTAGGTCTCCTAAACCAACATTTCACTTTTTCACATCACATTTCGACTTCACACGTTAAAATTAACTTTTCGGGCGATCGACGAACCTTGGTTCCGGTGCACAATCCGGAACACCTTGATAATTTTAGGATCTTTGTCGTCATCCGCAGTAATCTTTAGGTAGATACTTCGGAAGCCACTATAAGCAGCTATTGCAGGATGCGGACGATCGAAACTGTTCTGTCCGCAGCAAGTTTCCCAGGAATTCAAGTTAACTTTTCAGACTCATCAACCAATTTTTAATCCGAACCTGGAAATATCAGAAAATTTCTTGCTTAGCGTATATTTTATTAGAGATCTAAATAGAAATTGATTACCTCTGTTTTGCAGTATAATTTTAATTATTAAAGTGCACTTTTCTAGCAAAAAAATCAATTTGAAGGCGCGAGCTGTTTTCTCATACTATTCATGTAGCCATATTGCTTGGAACTAATTTTCACCATTTCAACTTCAATATCTTTAACATTTGACATTAACGCGAATTCCACTTGAAAATCAAAGGATAAGTCAATTGGGGCGAATCGAAGTGCGATTTGTGTGAATCAGACATGAAAATCCCATGAAAAAAGAGTGGATCAAGATGGGTTGAACTAACGTGGTTTTCACATCCATTCGACGTGCAAAACATGTGTAGGGCAAATGAAAAGCATGTGAATTTACTGTGTTGATTTTTGGAGACATTCACGTGAAAAAGCACATGAAATTGCCATGTTGGATTTTTTCAGTGCAATTGCACAATGGAAATAAATCTGATCTTCTACAATGGAAACGTAATCAAATTAGAAACTTGAAGCGCGTTTTAGTTACCCTCCAACTTCCCACCCTCCAGATATTTTAAACGGATCTTTACCCTCCACCCTCCAAGATTCCAAGCAACTTTTTCAAAACGGCGTATGTTTTAATTGATTTAAAATACATACATCAAATTGAAAAGGAACTCTTGGCCAAAAAATATTTTAAAGAGCTCTCCGAAGAAAACACTCGATCAATTGTAGAGAAATCTCTTGCAACAACACCACCACCAACCGCCCTGTTCCGCTATCGATGGCTAAGTTATGTTTCAAGCAGCACCACTACCCACACTAGTAATGTTACATCAGCGATGGATAAATTAAAGTTTTTAATCAATGGGCTTTTGGGAGTGATTTAAAATAATAATTTGCATAATTTACCGTTTTTACTTTCAAACAAACAATTAATTAACAGATTAATCACATTTCGCTTTTCAACTAATGAATCATTCCTTTCTAAGATTTTTATTCATCTCAATCATTTTGAGCATTTCAATAGTTTGAAGTATGTTAAGTTGATTTTAAATATTACGAGTAATTTTTATATTTAAGGTATTTCAGGTATACGAGTGTATCAAGTTTTTTAAAGTTTTCAAGGATTTAAAGTACTTCAAGTATTTCAAATATTGTATGTATATCATGTATTCCAAGTTATTCAAATATTGTTTATCCAATTAGTTTTTTAAATAATTCAAATACTCTATTTTTTAAATTGTTTCAATTATTTCAAATTGATTTTAATTATTTCAAGGATTTAAAGTGTAATAATAACATCATGTGTTTCAAGAGCTTCAAGTATGTAAAGTATTTTGTGGATTTTAAGTATTGCAAGTATTTCAAGTTTTCAAAGTATTTCATGTATTTAAGTACCTATTTCAAGTATTTCAAGAATTTCTAGGATGTAAAGTATTTCAGATTGATCTTAAATATTTAAAGAATTTGTAGTTTTTTTATGTATTTTGAGTGTTTCAAACAAGATTCATGTTTGGAGTTTTTTTAAGTCCAATGAACAAAATTTAGTTTTTTTTTGTGTTTCTGAAACCACATTGCGTCAAAAACACTCTAAAGCCAAAATCAAAATTGGACCTTTATAAAAATAATGGAAGTAAATAAAAATATCAAATGTTTCTATTAATTCAAGTTTATTAAATACTTCGTATACTAGTATCTTAGTATTTCATGCAATTCAAGTTATTTAATTACTTATAATATATTTTTTTCAATTATTTTAAATTCCTTCAAATATTTCAAATTGATTTTAAATATTTTAAGAATTTAGATTTTTATAAGTACATCAAACATTTCAAGAATTTCAAGTATTTCAAGTTTTCATTATAAGTAATTGAAGTATTTAATTTTTTCCAAGTTTTCGAAGTAGGTTTTCAATTATATCAAGTGTTTCAAACACTGTGTTTGTATAATTTTAAGGATTTAAAGTATTGCGAGAACTGAATGTATTTCAAGAATGTATAGTATTTCAGATAGATCTTAGATATTTCAAGAATTTGCAGTAATTTAATATTTCGTAGTAATTGGAGTGTTTAAGCAAGTTTCAAGTATCTAAAGGGTTTTATGTACTTGAAGTGGTCTGGGGTTTTTTCAAGTCCAGTAAGCAAAATTTAGTTTTTTGTTGTTGTTGTTTTTTGTGTTTCTGAAACCGCAATAAGTTAGCGGTATTCAAAAAAACAGGCAAAATATTGGTATGGACCTTCAAAAAAACTAAATACTTCTTGTATATACTTGTATATACTTCATGTTTTCAGATATTTCAAGGATTTCATGTATTTCATAAATTTCGAGTTTTGAAGTATTTCAAGTATTTAATGTATTTCAATTTCTATGATTTGAAGTATTCTAAATTGATCTTAAATATTTCAAGAATTCGGTCTTTTATGTATTTTGAGTGTTTCAAGCAATTTTCATGTATTTGAAGAATTTCAAAGATTTCATGAACTTGAAGGATTTCAAGTACTTCATGTTTGGAGTTTTTTACAGTCAAATGAACAAAATTTTGTCTTTTTGGTGTATCTGAAACCGCATTGAGTCAGAGGTAGCAAAATTGGACCTTTAAAGAAACAATAGAAGTAAATAAATATGTTTTAAGTTTTTCAAATAATTCATGTTTTCAAATTCTTCAAATATTTTAAATCGATTTTAATATTTCAAGAGTGTTATAAGTACCGTCATCAGGGGTGACATTGGGTCTGGGGGTGAGATTGCATCATACAAATTTCGAAATTTTTGTCTGATTTTTGTCATTTCAAGTTTTGGAGTATTGGGTTTTAAGTCTCATAAGTACTTTAAGTTTTTAATTTTTTCCAAGTTTTCGAAGTAGGATTTCAAGGATTTAAAGTATTGCGAGAACCGAAAGTGTTTCAAGAATCAATAGTATTTCAGATTGATCTTAGATATTTCGAGTGTTTCAAGTATATGAAGAATTTCAACTTCAACTTCAAGTCTGGGGTTTTTTCAAGTCCAGTAAACACATTTTTGTTTTTTTTGGTGTTTCTCGAACCGCATTTAGTTAGTAGTATTCAAAAACACAACAAAATTTTGGTAATTAGACCTTTAAAAACTATAGAAGTAAAACAAGTATCAAACATTTCTAGTAATTCAAATACTTCAAATTTCTTGTAATTGAAAAACTTCGTGTTTTCGTGTATTTCAGGAATTTCAAGTTTTTCCAATATTAAATGTATTTCAAGTTATTCAATTAATTCGAGTATTTTGTTTTTTGAATTAATTCGAGTATTTTATTTTTTCAAGACCTTGAAGTATTTCTATTACTTTAAGTTATTCATGTGATTCATGTAATTAATTCAAGTTGTTTAAGTCATTCAAGCATTTCATTATTTTCAAGGAGTTTAAGTATTTCGAAATGATTTAACATTTTTCGATTACTTTTATTTTTCATGTATTTCAATTATTTCAAAGATTCCAAGTTTATTAAATTTTCAAGTTTCTATTATTTAAAGTCTTTCTGCTTTGTTTTTTTTTTTGTTATTATATTGAGCATTTTAGGTTTGTCGAGTATTTTGATCATATGAAGCTTGATTTTTTTACGTGTTTCAGTGTTTTAAAAATATGTTAGTGATTTCGAATGTTTTAAATGTTGTTGAAGTATTTTAAGAATTGTTGACACGTCAAATACTTCCTGTTTAAATATTTTATCATATATTCCAAGCTACAAAAATATTTCAACTGTTCAAGTAATCTTTGAAAATATTGTAAATATTGAAAGTACAATAAATAGTTTATGTATTCCAAGTACCATTTTATTCGGGTTTTGAATGATTTTCACTTAATAAGAACATTTTTTAAATTTTATACTGTTAACTGTTTTATGTTATTAAAGTGTTTGAAGAATCGAAAACATTGACAAATTTCTATTGTTCCAAGATTTCTTTTGTATATTCAGATGAGTTTAAATCATTATTATCACTTTTCGGTTTACATAAACTCCTTAAAATATGATGCTTTTATAATAATAACATACGGTTTTTAAAATTTTATTCAAAAAAGGAAATTAATTTAAATTAGCTATTTTATTTATTTAGAAACACTTAAAAAACTGGTATTTTTGTAAAATTTTTGCTCAAATAATTTAAGTATTTCATGTACTTGGTACTTAAAATACCTTAAAAATCTTAAATTATTGAAATTCTTAAAAAAAATTAAATAAAAAAAACATGAACATAATTGAAGTGCTTGAAAATTAAAAAAGTGTTAAGATGATTAAAATATTTGATACACTCCAAATATTTTTAAAACTGGAATCACTTGAAAATGAATAACTTTAAAAACTTAATATAATAGAATTACGCTAAATACTTGAAATACTAGAAATATTTTAAATTTGGATGTGTACATTGAGGGTTACATACATGTATAAAACCAAAAAAAATCATATTACTGAAAATTTATTAAATCCTCTAAAAAAAAAAAGATTTTCAATCACTCCTGAAACGTTTATAAAGATATTTCATGATTAAACTTAGTAAGAGACGATTAAATATAAAAAAAATAATTGAAATTATAGAAAAATTAAAAAAATAACATTAACTGAATTACTTGAAATACATGACTTATTTGTATTGCTTGAAATGCTTGAAAAACACAAAATACTTGAAGTACAGGAAATATTTTAAATTCTTTATGAAATTAAAATAAATGAAAAAGATACTTGAAATATTTACTTCAACAACTTGAAACACTTGAAATACTACAAATATTAAAAATCAATTTGAAATACTTGAAATCCATGAGATAGTTACAAATGTTGAAATGATTGTGTTCAAGAAATACTTGAAAACTTGATTTACTTGAAATGCTTAGAAAAAAATTAATACTTGAAATTCTTTAAACCCTTGAAATACTTGATGCACCGTGAGGGGGTGAGATTGGGTCATACAAATTTCTGCATTTTTGTATGAACCAATCTCACCCCTGATTGCGGTACTTATAATACTTGAAATGCTGGAAATACTTTTTTTTTCATAAAATTATTTTTATTAGGTCCTTTTCGGTGCTGGGACCTGGTTAGGACCGAGTCGGCTTTTGTAATTACATTTGACTTAATAATTACAGAGGATCTTGTGTGTAAATGTTAGTGAGAGGGGAGCCCTGGAAATACATAAAATCCATGAAAACTGCAAAAAACTTGAATTACGTGAAATCTTTAAAAACCTTCAAAAACTTGATACACTCGTGAAATACCTTAAATATAAAAATTACTCGTAATATTTAAAATCAACTTAACATACTTCAAACTATTGAAATGCTCAAAATGATTGAGATGAATAAAAATCTTAGAAAGGAATGATTCATTAGTTGAAAAGCGAAATGTGATTAATCTGTTAATTAATTGTTTGTTTGAAAGTAAAAACGGTAAATTATGCAAATTATTAATCTAAATCGCTCCCAAAAGCCCATTGATTAAAAACTTTAATTTATCCATCGCTGATGTAACATTACTAGTGTGGGTAGTGGTGCTGCTTGAAACATAACTTAGCCATCGATAGCGGAACAGGGCGGTTGGTGGTGGTGTTGTTGCAAGAGATTTCTCTACAATTGATCGAGTGTTTTCTTCGGAAAGCTCTTTAAATTATTTTTTGGCCAAGAGTTCCTTTTCAATTTGATGTATGTATTTTAAATCAATTAAAACATACGCCGTTTTGAAAAAGTTGCTTGGAATCTTGGAGGGTGGAGGGTAAAGATCCGTTTAAAATATCTGGAGGGTGGGAAGTTGGAGGGTAACTAAACCGCGCTGAAACTTGACGTATGGTTTGAAAAATTTCAATATCTACGGAAAGTTGACGTTTTCATATCAAAGATAAACAAACAACTGCATGGCAACGTATATCAGCCCAGCAAGTTTTCTAAGTTGATTGTGGATGACGGCCGTCAGTTGCGCACTTTCCTAAGTAACTTATCTATTTTACTTTACTTAGATGTTCTAAGCTAAGTGATTATAGATAGCCCATAACGCGTCTTCCTGAAACAATTTGGCACCCTCAGCAGCAGCAAGAGAAACTTACCATTTTGCCAATTTGCCAAGTTGCCGATTTGTGCTGCTCCTCGATGAAAAAGATTTTTTATTTATTTATTTTATTTAAAAAAAACCTTTTGCCGGTAGACGAACTTCGCGGGATTTCGTGGCCGCGTTAGAATTGCCACGGCCACGGCCGGATTTTAGCAAACTCGCGGGTAATTACGGTCAATTACGGCGAAAAAATCGAAAAGTTTGAAGAGCTCTGAACCCTTGTCTGTTACCGGCTGGTGTCACCAGCCTTGATGAAAATTCCTTTTACAGATTTGTGAATATGGACGTACCAATATTTTATGGCCATTTAATGATACAAAATGGCTTCTTTAGTCATATGGAAGGCCTGGGTTTGATCCACGAGGTGGTCACTCCAAATATATTGCATTTATTTCATAAGTTGATCCGTATGTGCATCCATATTCACGTGTATACATGATTCCTGTATGAATTTTATTTCAGTGTTTTTACAGCTGTCATCGCAAACGCGCGCTCTGCTGATTGTTTACAAACAAAAAAAAATCACTTCAATTTTGCTCCGGCCACATTTTTTGAATTGTGAGGAGTAATCGGGAATAATCGGGACGGGATACCAAGATCCCGCAGGAGACGGAAGACGACCGTGCGGTGGTGGTGTTGGACTACCAGCAGAAGGGCAAGCGCCCCGTCATCAAGACTACGACACGACAGACGTACTTTTTGCTCGTGATTGGCCTGGTTGTTCCGGAGAAGCTCAAGCCGGGCGATGAGAGTGTAGAAGGACTCGTACGTCGTATTTCATCCTGGACACTACCGGCCGAGTATGACGCGCTCGTCAAGGCGATGGAGGTGGACGAACGGCCCACCGAGCACTACTCGGACATTGGCGGGTTGGACAAGCAAATCCAGGAACTAATTGAGGCCGTCGTGCTGCCGATGACGCACAAGGACATGTTCAAGATCCTGGGAATTCATCCGCCGAAGGGAGTGCTGCACGCTTTCGGCTGGTGCCTGTAAGGCGCAAAAAAAGTCGACCTTCCTCAAGCTGGCCGGCCCGCAGCTGGTGCAGATGTTTATCGGAGACAGTTTCAAGCTCGTCCGGGACGCGTTTGCACTAGCCAAGGAAAAGTCGCCGGCGATTACTTCCTGCACGCAATTACGCTGCAGACGCATCTAACTGTTTCATATGCATGTTTTAAATTTATTTTACCTAATTTGGTCACCTGGAGTTAAATGAGAGACGAACATTGAAGTTTCTTGGATTTTCTTTTTATTTGTGGTTTCAACTGTATTTTTTTGTATTGTTAAATATAATGAAAAAAAAAACAATAATCATGGCGTACGGTTGTTATTTGCCGAATTTGTCATTTGTCTAACCATGTGCAGAAGCACCTTAAAGGTGCGCGCGGAAACCTTCTGCATTCTTGGCCTTCAGCTTCGCTTAAACTCCATCCTCCGCTCCGTTCAAACATTTAGACTTGTAACCTTCGTAACCTCGTGGTCACTTCCAATCCACGGCAGCGACCGTGCCGTGACCTTCCGCTTTTCCCCACGCTGCTCCCCGTTATCCGCCGTCGAACTGTCCGACTCAAAACCCTCACCCCCTTCCCCATTCTCGCTGCCAATGCTTAACGAATCCGACGAATCCGTCACGACCTCCAGCTTCACCGGCACGACTGTCGGCGAAAATTCAGCCAACTTTTCAACACCGCCCACACAATCCCCGCAAATCTTCGTCACCATGTCCCAGCTGTTGATCTCAACCCCTAAACAATCCCGCACCGTTTGCACCTCATCCGCCACGCTCCCGCCGCCGCCCGGAAACAACTCGACCAACGTCACACGCCATCCGCCTTCAAGCAGAACCGGCACAAGTCCTCGTCTTCCTTGTCTTCCGGGGTTCTCGACGTAACTGTTGCAGTGCAGGTCTCGCGTCTGGAAGGCGTGCTGCGCGTCTACGCGTTCGGCACAGCCGGCGCAAATCCGCACCGTCGGATCGACTTCCGGTGAAATCTGCAAAGGCGGAACGATTAGAAATGAAGCAAAAGATCGGAGGATTACTCACCCCAAGTCCGAGGCAGTCGATGGTCTTGTCGGCAATTTCTGGGTCGGAGCGCAGATCTGCACTGGGCTTCTTGCACAGATTGCGGGGAAGGTTGTTGCGAGGATCGGTTCCGCAAGTGAAAAAAAATATCTCATGCTCGAAAAATATTGGAGCGGTGACAGTTTCTAAACGAAGGAAACAAACAAGTGACAGTTCTTAACTGTCATTATCCACACTGAACAAAATGTTGTGCCGAATATCGTGCAGGTGAATAATATTTACCTATATTCACGATATTTACGGAATATTTACGGAAGTAAATCCAATGCGCTACGGATCAACCTTGTGCCCAACCCCGTGGTTTGATCCCAGAAGGTCCCGGTGGCAAATTTTAAGACGAGATTTGTCTGATCACGCCTTCCGTCGGACAGGGAAGAATGTTATTATTATTACACCGTCTTCGAGTTAATCGCACAGACTGAATACCTTAAAACTAAACTTAAAAAATAAAATCACACAAAACATTGACAACAAATATATCACAGATTGATGATTTTCAGCTTAAAATTCTTCCTCGGCAGGCCAGGTGAGAACTCGTTGGACACCTCGTTGAAAAAGCGGCAACACCTGTCAATTGGTCGATTGTGGCCGTAGAGCGTGCGATGGACTGGAATTCTCAGCATGGGCAGGTTCCTCAGCTGTCGCACTGGTCTGTACACGTTGATTTCATCGCGGATCTGCTGGGAGTCGATGCGATCCGAGAGGACATCAAAGACAAACATTCGCTGAAGTAAGACACGGCGTTGTTCGAGCGATTGCATCCGAAGTAGTGCACACCTGTCGCTGTAGCTTGACCACCAAACACCATTTCTCCAAGGTAGACGACGAAGGGCGAAGAGGGTGAAACGACGTTGGACTTTCTCCAAACGGTCACGTTGATTAGCGTGGTGAGGCGCCCACACCTGTACAGCGTACTCCAATATGCTTCTAACCATTGTGATGTAGAGTGTTTTCAGTGCGTTGATGTTCTCAAACTCAGCAGTATTACGGCGGAGAAACCCAAGCATTGCAAACGCCTTCGCCGCCGTCGCAGAAACGTGCTCGGAAAAGTTTAGTTTTCTGTCGATCAACAAACCGAGATCCCTGATGGAACTGACGCGGTCCAGTTCGTGACGGTCAAAACTGTAATTGTAACGAATTGGGGCGGACGACCGTGTGAACGAAATGCATTTGCACTTGCTAGGATTAACTTTCATTCCGTTAAGGCTACACCACTCCAGAATTTTGTCGATGTCCTGCTGAAGCGCCACGCAATCAATGGCGGAGGTTACGGTACGAAAGATCTTCAAGTCATCCGCGTACAACAATTTTTGTGACTGGAGTTGTTGACAAATATCGTTGACGAAAAGAATGAAAATCAGCGGACCCAGATGGCTGCCTTGGGGGACACCGGATGGAATGGGGAATTTCCTTGATTGAGCGCCACCGAGGCGGACGTAGCCAAACCGTCCCGAAAGGTACGAACGGATCCATGCTGTCAGCCACCTTGGGAACCCCAGCCGGTCTAGCTTAGCGATAATAAGCGTGTGGGGTACCTTGTCGAACGCTTTGGCGAAGTCGAAGTAGATCGCGTCAGTTTGCTTGAACTTTTCGAGGTTTTCATTCAGTGCGCTGACGTACGCCATCAGGTTGGATACCGTGGACCGTTTTTTGACAAAACCGTGCTGGAACTCGGAAATTACTACCTGTGCGGCAGAGTACATTCCCTCGTGGATAAGCAACTCAAAAACCTTGGGTAGACAGGACAGGATAGAGATTGGCCTATAGTTATCCGCAGCCATGGTACTACCAGATTTGTGAATGGGCGTGATTGCTGCTAGTTTCCATTCGTCAGGAAAACACCTTCGGATAGAGAGCGATTAAAGATTATGCTGACGGGTTTGGCCAGTTGCGCAGAAAGCCGCTTGATGAAGGCGGGTGGAAGACGGTCAGGTCCGGCGCCTTTAGAAGGGTCAACAACATCAAGAGCGGTTTGTACGTCGACTTGCGAGAACTCCGGTTGGGAATATTGTAGATCGTGAGTTGGTAGCGTGTTCAAGTAGTCGGCCGATGCAGCGGGCGCCGTTTGCTCGTAAACATTACTGAAGAAGTCGGCGAAAATGTTTGCAGCATCCGCTGGATTCTCAGCAGTAGTGTTGTTGAACGAGATCCTTGCTGGAAGTACGCTGGAGCGCTTTCTGCTTCTAACATATCTCCAGAATGACGATGGGTTTTCTTTCAGGTCTACTTGCACACGATTCAGGTATTCTCGAAAAGATGAGTCTTGCAGCGATTCGTACTCCGCTTCCAAATGCTCAACAGTGGCCCTGTTTTCGGGTGTACTGGCACGGAACAGCTTTTTCCGCGCTTTCCTGAGGATGTTTCGCCGATTTCTCAGGTCAGCGTTCCACCACGGGAGCTTTTCGGTCCGGTTGCAGGGAATACGCCTAACGGGTACAAACTGTCGCACGATTTCGTAAAGAACGTCGTAGAGGATCGTAGTCGTAGCATTTGTGTCTCGACCTAGTAGGATAGCATCCCAGTCAATAATACTGAGGGCTTCGGCGGCAAGGTCAAAATCACAGCGGCGGAAATCCGGCTCCATTTCGTAGTTTCCTGTTGCCTCGTCCGGGACGTCAAGAAGATCAACTCGAAGAACAAAAGGCTTGTGATGTCGGTCGGTTCTGAGGATTGAGGAAGGTGGCTCGATGAGTTCAACGGAGTGCGCGTCGTTTACGAATGCTAGATCCAAGATCCTTCCATTCGCGTTCATTAACGAGCAGATCTGCAGGAGTCCGGTTGCGACAACGTTTTCAGTCAATGCCAGCTCTTGCTCCGAAGAGGCGTTCAGCGGGATAAAACCGTTCACGTCGTCGTCGAAGGTCCACGAAAGATGGGGTAGGTTATAATCACCGGTGACAATGATCGAGTCATCATGGGAAGAAAGATCCAAGAGCTCCTGGACGGCAGTTCCATGCGAGGCGTATACTTCTGGTGGGCCGTTGGGGCGTATGTAAATGCAGCACACGTAGACGATATGATTCCGGACCTTCACTCGAACCGCAACCTGCTCTAGATGCTCGTAACCCCTCGAAAGAACACGTGTACTCGTGACCCCGTGTGACTTCTTGACTGCAACGAGTACGCCGCCTCCCCTGCGGCGATCGCTGGTCAGGGCGCTGCGATCTTGCCGAAATATGTGGTAGTTCGACGACAGCTCGGCGTCCACGATATCATCCTGCAACCACGTTTCCGAAAGCGCGATGACGTCATAATCGCTGCTGGCCAAGGCTAAGTAGAACTGCTTCGTTTTAGTGCGGATGCCACCGGCATTTTGGTAGTAGACGGTGATAAAACTAAGCGGGCCGTTGGGTTGCTGAAAATGACGACGATTCAGTGCAGGACCACTATCGTTAGCTTCATTGTACTCGCCTGAGGGTTGAAGTCGGAAGCCCCCGCTGCCTTGTCCGTACACAGGGTCGGGACGTCTCTGTTGGCTCGAACTAACACCCGGACTGGAAGTAGGTAATGACTCGACTGTGTACGGGGGGCGGGGGCATTCCTCACTACCTAGGTGCGTGCGTCCCGACGTCCTTGGTTCGTCAGTGTGGTGATTAGCAGTGATTGAAGACGCGGGGCAGGGGCTGACCAAACGAACCGACCGCACGGCGACTGAGGTGGCGTTTCGGTGACCCGGTGCAGCAGGAGAAGTTTGGAGCGCCGACGGAACAGTTGCACTGAAAGCTGAACGAGCATCAGGTCTGGTATGAAAACTGCTGAGTTGATACTTGCCGAAGGGCGCCGGTTGAGAGACCCCTCCCCCGGCACCGACACCAGCCCCAGGACGGCTCTGATGGCTGCGGCTAGCAGGGGTTCTCATGTGGTGGCGGAGCGTAGACGTGGTGGCGTCGGGCAGGCGAGGGGCTCTCACAAGGCTTTCTACGGTGCGTCCTGGCAAAGACTGGATGGCTCGAGCTGACAGCTGTGAGACGATTGCAGTCTGAGCCGCAGTTGTGATGGTACATGGGCTGGAAGTTGGACGGACATCAGGCAGGAAATGTTGCAATCGAGAAGGATACTTGCCGAAGGGCGCCGGTTGAGAAACCCCTCCCCCGGCACCGACACCAGCACCAGGACGGCTCTGATGGCTGCGGCTAGCAGGGGTTCTCATGTGGTGGCGGAGCGTAGACGTGGTGGCGTCGGGCAGGCGAGGGGCTCTCACAAGGCATTCTACGGTGCGTCCTGGCAAAGACTGGATGGCTCGAGCTGACAGCTGTGAGACGATTGCAGTCTGAGCCGCAGTTGTGATGGCACATGGGCTGGAAGTTGGACGGACATCAGGCAGGAAATGTTGCAATCGAGAAGGATACTTGCCGAAGGGCGCCGGTTGAGAGACCCCTCCCCCGACACCGACACCAGCACCAGGACGGCTCTGATGGCTGCGGCTAGCAGGGGTTCTCAAGTGGTAGCGGGGCGAAGACGTGGTGGCGTCGGGCAGGCGAGGGACTCTCACAAGGCTTTCTACGGCGCGTCCTGGTGAAAACGATGACATCATGCGTGGGCAAGTGGATGGCGATATGGTTGAGTGTAGGGATGATCGGGCAAACGGCGCGGACGTGCGCGTTATTTTGTCCAGAGATCCATAGGTGAACAACCCTGGCTTCCCGGTGAAGTTGGCTCTGTATCCTTCGGATTTGTCATCATTTCCTTTGACTCCAGCGGCATGGATACTGGCGTAGACTTCGGCGTTGGCGTATTCCTTGGATCTTGTGGTGGGACAGGTGGCGTTGGATTCTGCTGAAAGTTGACGGCGTTTGTGGGCTCCCAAAAAATTTCACCAGAACGCTCTTCGAATTCACGGACCAGGAGACCGTCGGGCCACGTGGAGGATTCGAGGGCTTTGTCCTTCAAATCGAAATTCATACCAACTTTGAAAGAGATGAATCTCATTCTGCTGACATCTTTGCCTTTGGCAACCAACCTCTTCGCTTTGATTTCGCTAACTCCCAAGCGATCGATAGCGAGCTTGGTAATTTGCTCCTCAGTCACGTTCCGGGAGACGCGCGAAAGGTAAAGCCAGAAGCGAGGTGAATCATCACCAGCAGGTGCCCCAAACCCTTTCGCCACTATCCTTTCCGGTACATCGGCAGGCCCTCCGGGTTTGCCGGTGACAGGCTTGGGTGGGATAGGGTTCGGTCCAAGGGGTGGAGCAGGATTGTTGTCAAATAGTCGGCGACTTCCAGAACCGCGAAAACCACCTTTATTCAGACTTGAAGACCTGGGAGTCAGTGAGTTTGACGCAACAAGTTTGGCGAAGTTAGCACTCAGCTCAGCTTTCAGCACGGTTAAGAGCTCCGATTTGAGCTGCTCGACGATGCGGTTATGGTGGCTCAGTGACAACTCCTGGCCTGCTTCATATGCGCATTGGATCGAACGACGATGACGCAGGTCCACCATAAGGTTAGTGCATGATTTGCAAACCCAAAAAATTTGCCGGTGTGATGCAATCTCCTTCAGTAACGCTGGTTTTACGCCGCTGCAATTCGGATGGAACACCGCGTTACAGAACCCCTGACAGGGAATGTACTCGTCCAGAACATCCTCGGCGCACGCATGGCACAGGATGGTGTTCTTGGAGATGTTGCTAGTCGATGTTGCAGACATTACGAAGATGTTGCTCCACAATCCGAAAAATCGCCAACAAGTAAGCAACCGGGACGACAGAGATAGCTGTAACTCCGCTATTCACCAATAGATGGCGCTGATTAAAAACAACTGCGTGTTGGGGGGGACGTAGAGAAGCTGTGTGTCTCCAACGGCACTTTGTACACAGAACTAAACTCTTAATCACTTTCCCGAAATTAACTCGCGGATAATCAGGTACACTCCAATAGTTCAGTCAATATAGGCGTCCGATAAGTGGATCGGCCGAGGTTTCGCGACGAAAACAATTGTGTTGCGCACTAAAACCGACAAAATATAATAGCACTGAGAAAGAGTAAACAAACTGCTGTAAATTACACGGAGGAAAAAAAAAGGCCCGTTCCGTCGGACAGGGAAGAATGTTGGTCCCGGTATAATTTAGAGGTTAGCGCTAGCCGGGTCCGGTGGTTTAGTGGTTAGCGTGGTAGCCTCCAAACCCCAGTATGGCCTGGGTTCAATCACAGACGGACCCGGTGGCATTTTTCGTGACGAAATTTGCCTGACCACACCTTCTATCGGATGGGGAAGTAAAACGTCGGTCCATTTGCGTAAAAAGAGGCTATGGGTTGCGTAAAAAGAGGCTATGAGGTGACACCACACATCCCAAGTAACCGTGGGACTGTATATGGTAGCTTTAAATCCCCTCTATATCAACATATAAAGTATGCATACAGAGTCTCAAAACTTTATATTCACTTTATACGCATGGAGGTAAAATTGAGTGGCGACTGGTAGAGTTGATATAGAGTTATACCGCGGTAAAACGTCAAAATACTACCTTACCGACAGTATTTGAAATAGAAAAAAAAGCTTTGCGCGCAGCTCTCTCTCTCTTGGGAGAGTGCTTTTCACGCTGGGATGACGGTTTTTGAAAGCTTGTTTGCGTTTTTTTTTGCTGTGTTGTGCTTCATTCGAGATTCTAAACTGCGTGTTGATTTGATGTTCAGAGATGTTTCACCTAGATGCCCTGCGCCAACCGTCTCGCCCGTCCTGAAATATGTTTACACGTATGATTTTTGTCGATAGAGTCTTCCTTCAGTTAGTAGCATGAAAAAAGAATACACTAGCCAGGTTGAAATAAAGTACATATTTATTAATCAATACACTTCATACCTTTACAAGATATTGATAATCTTCACAACATTCATCGACGAACGGGCTAGGGCACGGAGCACCGATTGCGCACCCGGTCCCGGGGTCTTGGTGCAAGTTCCGCCGGCGGCACGCAGCTTCATGTGCAGCGAGGTGATTCCGAGGGACTTGCACTTTCCGCCTACGTACAAAGCGGCCACATAGCAGCGTAGGGCGAGCCTCGTCACGATCAGCCTTGACCTTCATGCCGCCGGTGCTCCGCCAGATAGTTACTTGCCCAAAAGATCCGTAACGTGGACGAAGGTATAGACGTATGCCACTCCGAACACGATCTCGTCCGAGCAAAACCTGGACCTCCTCCAAACGATTTTTCCTGCATCAACAAAAATACCACCAAATACTGCCAAACTTTCTTTGCTCTCACTAATGTTGAGTAAGTGTTTTGAAACATTTGAAGAAATGTCAAAGTGTGATGTAACTTTAAAAGCTTACTTTACATTGATATATAAAGCTTACCATTAATGCTTTGAAACATTATTGAGCTAAATGCTTTGAAACTTTAATTGGCTGTTCTATATGTCGTTATACAGTAGATAATAATGTTTCAAGCTACAAATGTTTCGAAACATTGGGAAAGACTATTTAAAGTGTCATAGCATCGTGAAAGTTTATTTAGAGTGGATTTAGAGTTTTGATTTAGGGAGCGTTCTTTTATTACGTAACGCGAAAAATCGGACTTTTAGACCCTCTCCCCCCCCCCTCGTAACAAAATTTCCATACAAATTTTAAAAATTTTGTATGGAGCGTAACACGGCCTCCGACCCCCCCTCCCCCCCTACTGCGTTACGTAATAAAAGAACGCTCCCTTAGTGCTTCTGGTTACTTGGGATAACCTTCGGACGCCTAGAAATGAGCAGAAACTTGCAACAGAGCCCGCAAAAAAACCCAGGGGTCGTTAAAGTGGATTGCTTTGCTTTTTGTCGTTAGCGCTCAGTCCAGGTGTAGGAGTCGTCTCCCTGGGTCCTGCCTCGGTGGAGTCGCTGGTAGGCAGTTGGAGTAACAATCCAAAGGTCGTCAGTTCGAATCCCGGGGTGGATGGAAGCTAATGTGTATAAAGAGGTTTGCAATTGCCTCAAGTTTGGAGTTGGAATCTCGTAATCGAGAACGCCGAGGCAATGCTGTAGAGCGAATAATTTGATTTTTTTAGTCATAGAGAAGGCCCTAAAAAAAGTTGAGCCATTGCCGGAAATCGGAGAGAATTGCTCATACGTACAAATATTATGTTCATACTTTATCTAATTTCAGGATGCTGGGAGTGCTATGCTGGGCATGTATAAACTTTAAAATATCTAGAAAATTTATAGTGAATAATTTAGTTTGTCATTTACACATCCTTATTTGCATTTTTCATCTAATAAACATGCTGTATTCAATCTACCAAGTGGAGAAAGGAGGCAATGTTCATATTTTTAATAAAGTATTATCTTGGATTTTTCTTGGTGAGTTCTGATTCGCGTCATCATCTTCCGAATGGTTTTCTTTTTAAAATTTCTATAATACACAATCTCAATCATTTTACTTTTCCAGGAACCTCTTCATGCTTGCCTTTAATTACTGAAACATTGATCACAAATCGTTTGGCATCCATAGTTATAAATTTTTCTGGCATTTATGTGATGTTGTCCTTGTCTTATGAACCACTATTTTTAATGTTTTTTTGCATGAGCCTTGTAACTTGGATTCATGCGGAGCAACATATTTATAATGATCAAAAAGAGGTAATGTCATATAGATTGACAATTGTTTTGATTAATAAGAAATGAAACATGGATTTTGAATTTTTATTTTTTCCAGGTTTCCAAGTTATCATTTATAAACAACATATGTAGCAATAAAGCTGTGGATTTTGAGGATTTTAGGCGATCATTAATATTTGTAAGCATATACAATGTTTATTGTTTATTCGTCAAGCTTATGTAGACTACTTACAATTTTCTTACATACTAGATATTATTTCTATTGTATAGATTTTTTCGTAGTTCCGGTTTAGACATGTCGAAATGTATGTACTGTGAATTTTCATTATAAAAGCGCATCATTTGATTTAATGGCGAATTTTTTAAATAATTTGTCGTGTATGCATTTATTCTAAAAAGTGGTGAATGTCTAAGAGTACGGCTTGGTTCATGAATACTATTGCGTATTTCTGACAATAATGCTGCTGACTGTATGCGTTGAGAAATAATGTCGTTGATGAAAGAGAGCATGGCAAATTTACGACGTTCTTGTAATGATTGTATGTTTATGAGCATGCAGCGTGCTTCATACGATGGGAGAGGAAATGCAGTCCAGTTAAGTTTACGTAGTGCGTACAGTAAGAATTGTTTTTGGACAGATTCAATACGTGCTTGGTGTACGGCATAGTATGGATTCCAGACGATACTACAGTATTCCAAGAGTGGCCTGACATACGTTATATAGAGTAATTTAATAGTATACGGGTCCTGGAAGTTGAATGCAAAGCGCTTTATAAAGCCTAATGTACTTTTGCCTTGTTTATTATTGTGTTATAGTGTTCTACAAAGTTAGTTGTGAGTCTAGGATGACACCTAGATCACGTACTACTTTGCATTTTTCTACTGGTTGGTTTCCTAATAATACTGTTATGTTTGGTGTTTCATGTTTTCTGCTGAAGGCAATGGAATTACATTTATTTACATTCAATTGGAGTAGGCTTTTACTACACCATGTGTTAATGCTCATAAACGGAATTATAACGGATTCAAATTGAATTAGGAATTTATGTTTTTTCTTATTAAAACTAATTTTTGATATTGTTTACAGGTAATTTACATGTTGATGGCATTTTTTGGAACAGGAAATATGGCCACAGTCAGCTCATTCGATCCAAATTGGGTCAGATTTTTCATATCAACATTTTCTCCATTCACCATGATGATACTCGTAGTTCTGAAAATGCTGATTCCTATCTTTATTTTGGTTTGTACTCTTAAATCATTGCAAATTATCACACAGGTACATATCGCTCAGGTAAACAATAAGTACCTCTGAATAATATTGACATTAATTCTAGGTCAGATCACAAACATTATTTCTGATTATACTTGTCATCTGTGATATAATGAGTCTAAACTTCTTTTACCTCGTAAAAAACAAAGGATCGTGGTTGGACATAGGAACATCAATTTCACACTTTGTCATCATGCAGTGCACAACGATCTTTTTAACTTTTCTTTACGGATGTGTCAAATTTGTGACGGAAGTATCACTTGTATCAAATAATGGTTTTTTGTTACCGTTTAGCAATAAAATGAATAAGGAAAAGTAATTTTACTTAAAAAATGTTTAACTGGAAATTATTTCCATAATTAAAAATCGATTGCTAACACGTCATAAATCTCCTGACTCGAATTAAGTGGAAGTACATACAGTCTAGACTCGATTATCCGAAGTCCTTGGAAAAAAAATCACTTCGTAACTTCGGATAAGCGAATCACATTTTTTTTGTTGTATTTTTATTTATTGAGGCGGCAAAGTGGCATTGATAAAATATTGAAAAATGCATGTTGTTATTTGACAGGTAATCAACCATTCAAATTCTTTAAAATGGGGTCGCAGAACTCGAAATTAATTTTAAAAGTGAGAACATAAAAAAAATTCGATTAGGCCGATGCAAGTTTTTGTCTCTCTGCTCTGGCCGGAGTCGTGAGGGGAAAGGGCAACAATAACAATATATATAAAAACAGAAATAACAAGCCATATATTCAACATATTAATGAAAAAAGTGTTTTGAAATGGGGGTTTAACAAAATCTTTTAAAAATATTTATATCAGCCTTATCCAATGTTCCATATAAACCTTCGGATAATCGAGTCTGGACTTAGTTGTTTTTAAAACAAATGAATAAATTCCAGGATTTCCAGGAAATGCCGAAATTCATAGGAGATGGTACTTGTTGTCAAATACCGTAAACCGGGGTTGTGTGGGTTGACGCGTATCTTCGACTACGACGCTATCTCTATGTCGACCAACGGTCTCCCGACGACGACGATCGGAAGCCGAAGGGCATTCGTATTCAGACAGACTCACAGGTAAGATGTGCAACAGCGTCGGTGCTCCGTGGTGGGTGATTTCCCGAGTAGATTTCCGGCTACACATGTTGGCGACCGTGACAGGTGGTTCAAATAGTAATTTAAAACGCAAAGATTATTGTTTCGCAGTTTTTCTTATAAAAACAATCACGCGGGAAGTCACCAACGCGCGGTGTGAGTGGAATAAACCAAATTGTGGACAACCAAGCGCGTGGTGTGGTTAAAATCTAAATGTTCCAGAAGTTTTTATTGAAAATCGAAATTGTGATGGATTTTCTTTACCTTTCTGGCAAAAATAAATAAAAAACTAACTTAATCCACATATGTGGTTGGAGCCTTCCTCACTTATTACCAACAATGGCAGATAAACTTTGAGCACCCCTGATCTACCGTCAGAGGATAGATTGTCAGGGTGTTGAAAACGAAAAATCAAACCATCCACATTAACGACCCCCGGGTCTTTTGTGGTCTCTATTGCAAGTTTCTGCTCGAACCTAGGAGTCCGAAGGCTTGAATGGGGAGAGCACCCAAACCTCTTTTACTCCAAGGAACCTTCCACCCCAGTGTTTGAACTGACGACCTTTGGATTGAGAGTCCAACCGCCGCCAGTGATTCCACCGGAGTAGGCTTGGTTTGGTGTGCTGTTTGTACTTATGGCATGGAGACAACTCCTACACCTGGAATGACTTAACGGCCTAACAACCAAGGCCGGGACCGACATTTTACTTCCTCATCCGATGGAAGTTTGCAGCAGATGGGAATCGAACCCAGAATCATCCGCTTACAAAGCGGACAGCGTAACCATTCGGCCACGCACTGGTGTTGAAAACGGTAGTTAATAAATAGTCTGAGAAAAGTGAATACTAATTATAAGTGGTGGAAAAAATAAAATAAATTGAGGTGCGGGTCAGGTGCGGGTATTTTACAAACAAAGCCATCTTTTCAAGAGAACTTTGCTTGCAAAATGCGTCAAAACAAAGGTAAACGCAAATCTTCTGAAGATTTGGTCTTTACGTCGGTGAAGCGTTTGAACGCTAAACCGGCTAACGGAAACAGAAAAAGAAAACAGCCTCTTCTGAGGTCTGATTCTGATTCTGAATGTGAGGTCAATCCTCCAATTCCATTGGCAAACAGTTTCGGTGTTTTATCCGAAACTGTAGACAATGATCCTTCTCCTCGTACTGAGCCTTCTGCCGTCGAGAAACGAGTAAAGGTAGTGACTTCCGTCTACGATTTGGCCAGCTTTCGAACGCAACTGAAGAATTGCAAAGAAACTTGCAATTTGAAGGTTTCGTTCCAGCTTGGTCGAAGAGGAGAATGTCGCTTGTTGACGGAATCTTTACAAGATCACCAAACTTTTGTTGGTTATTTGAAAAACCACAAACACAATTTCTACACGTATGAGACCAAGAATGCTCGCCCATTCAAGGCGGTCCTAAAAGGTCTCTCCAACGACTTGTCGGTGGATGAGATCAAAAACGAACTTAAGGTATTGCTTGGCTTTGCCCCATCCCAAGTACAGTCATCCCACATATTCGGAACACCCACAAATTCGAAACACTTTTACGATAATTTGTCAATAGCATGCCAAACGTATTTTTTCTGTTGATCCTACTATTTTTAGGACTTTTATTTGGACATCCTCTTGCTATTCCATTAGTTAAAAGTAGTACTTTTTGAACAAAAAACATCATTCCAAGATTTTTTGTCTAGAGCAGCAAAACACTGCCTCCAAATGGCCTGTTTCATAATTGTGGGATGTTATTGTGCCTCCCACTGTTGTGAAACACCTGAATTTAACTGATATTTTCACAAAAAACCCGATTTAATCCCACCAGGGGTGAGATAGAGCCTTTCTTACTAAAGAATATAACTTCTCTCAATTCACAACATCGACTTGATACAAAAAATCTTATGATGAAAGCAAGGTTTTATTAATGATGTGTTTTCTAAAAGAAATTGAAAACGCAATTTTCACCTATCGAATATTTTTAATCGTACAAATTCTTAGCTTCCAATGCGCAAGTGACGACACACACCGCGGTTTTGGTTTTCTAGTTTTGGTACGAGCCCAAAAACCGAACAAAGCAGGAGCAAAGCAAAACCGAGTTAACCGCACAGTGGGAAGCTTGCCATTCAGCGTCTACGAAAGTGAGAGAGTCAGAGATAGATATTTTTACAACCGCACCACTACACACTCAATCGCAATACCTTAGGAAGATAGCCATTGGCGTCGCGAGCATTGAAAACTTTGAAAACGATATAAAGCTTAGAAGCTTCGAAAGCTCCTATTGGAATCCAATGAACTCTGTTTAATAAAACGACACGACAAATGAAGCCTACTTAAAGGCGGTTTTAGGAGCACACGAGAAACAAATTGATTGTACCCGGATGAATGTCCTATGTCAAAAAAGTTTCTGCATAAACATTGGACAGTTATGCAAAAACGGACAGAGCAAAAGAAACCGAAAAGCTACGATATCTTTCATGTTGAAGGAAACATCTGTAGACAAGCTACTACGAACGAGTATAAGTCGAGCCGAAACATATGCTCAACTTAACAACTTGTCGACTTGGCGACGAAGCGTCGAAAATCGATGCAGTGTGATTTTTTAGCGATTTTTCGGATTAAAATTCATGCTGAATCGACATATTTACGAAGCTGGAAATGACGTCCTGGCTTAAAGTAAAACCTATACCTTTCTTTAGTAAGAAAGGCAAAAAGTAAATCGTTCTAAAAATTGATCCGGATTGCCGATCGATGTCGAATTTGTTTCAGATGCTCACTCATGGTCTGTACTATGAATGTAGCAAGAAATTTCGAATAAAATCAGAAATGAAAATTGTTGGCGAAGGTCACCAGGTGGGCTTTTACCTTTTTTTAGGGATTTTGTTTCTTATGGTAGGTCAATGAAACGGCTCTAACTCCAGAACCATATTATGAATCTGGATGAAAATTTGGGAGGTTGTAGGGCTCGAAAAATGCAATTTTTGAGATAAATAAAAGGTATGAAAATGAAAAATTTTGACCATATTTTCATTTGAAAACTGTGTATTTTCTGGAAAAGTCTGGCCGCATCCGAAAACAGATGGATAATTCGAAATTTGCGCGGCAACTCGCCCAGGTTCAGCACACTAGCTTTCATCTGCATTTAAGAGAATCGAAATCGGATTTATGGGAGCTGAGAACGGCGCGACACAAAATTTTGCAAAATTTTACCACATACGAACATCACTCGACCTCCACGGAATTTATTTTCTCAAAATTCGAGGGTTCGAGATAGACGAGTTCTGTCAAGGTGAATCGATAGAGCGTCGAAAATCGATGCAGTGTAATTTTTTAGCGATTTATCGGATTAAAATTCATGCTGAATCGACATATTTACGAAGCTGGAAATGACGTCCTGGCTTAAAGTAAAACCTATACCTTTCTTTAGTAAGAAAGGCAAAAAGTTATCAAACCATGTATAAAACATCACTAAGCTTGAGTTTCATTGGTTTCAGTGTGAGAAGTCATTATTTGGTAATAAATATGTACTCCTGGAGAGATCCAAAGTTTGTTTAAATTCGTAAGAAAAAAGTGTTCCGAATTTGTGGATTTCAAGGGTCAAAGTAATTCTTCAAAAACTTCATATAAAAGTTAAAATTTGCAGATGTTCGATACAGCATTCGAAAGATCGCAAGAAAAGCTTTCAAATGAAGGTAAAAGCGAATTATTAAGTTCAATGATCGATTTGCTATGATTTTTTGAACATTGGCCGATCTGTAAACTGTTCCGAATATGAGGGATGACTGTAATACCAATGAAGAAAAAAATAAACGGGAATATTTCTCGCTTTGGTTTGACTTCACAATTTTATCTGATTCATTTCAACAGAAATGAACTGAACAATTTGAAACTTCTGGACAAAGTTCAGTTTTTGTTCCATGTACGGGTAAAGTGGGAGCATTTTAAGAAACATGGCGGTAATGGCCAGAATCTGACCCAGTGCCGGCGTTGCCAGGCATTCGGTCACGGTACTGATCATTGCGCCATGGTTCCAAAATGCATGGTTTGCGGGGATTCTTCTCACGACAAGGACAATTGTCCCGTGAAAGAAGTCACCCAATTTAAATGTGCAAATTGTGGTGGAAATCACAAATCAAATTTTTGGGATTGCCCCATCAGAAAAAAGGTTTTGGATTCTCGTGCTAAGCATCAGCCGAAATCCAAACCGAAATTTTTTCAAAGTCAGGTTGTACCTGCAACTTTAAATCAAACGTTTTTGCTATCTCCCTCTAATGAGAAAGCTTGAAAAAATATTTCTACAATTGAAACAGGCAACGGTATTTCCTATGCCGCCGCTGTTTCAGGTACATCCAAAAATTTCAAATCCTCTGCAATTCTTCCTGAAATTGGCCAGGTACCTCAAATTTCATTTGAAAATGCTTCTGCTGGCAACGCTCTGGGATCTTCTGATCTCGGTGATGTTACGTTTGAAAAAAATGACTTTTTTGCAAAACTCACTGTTTGGTTTGATTCAAACAATGAGTAATGCTACATCCATGATGGAAGCAATCCAGATTGGATTAAAATTTGCGAATGATGTCGTTCTTACCCTGAAGTTTAATCATGGATCCAAATAATTCCATCAATATTACGAATTTTAATGCTCGCTCTTTAAAAGCGAAAGAAAATGAATTTTTCAACTTTTTACGAGTTCATAACGTGCATGTTGCTGTTATAACCGAAACATTTTTAAAAACTGGCACTTATTTGAAAAGTGATCCAGATTATAAAGTTATAACTAATAACCGAATGAATCGAAATGGCGGTGGAGTTGCAATAGTTATCCACCGTAGTATGACTTATAGCACTTTACGTGACTTTAAGTTAAAAGTTATTGAAAGTTTGGGCATTGAACTTGAAACTTCTTTTGGGAAAATTATGATTGCAGCTGCATATTTGCCTTTCCAGTGCACTGGGGAAAATAAAAATTATTTCAAAGGGGATTTGAATAGACTTACTCGGCATATATCTCGATTTTTGATTATCGGCGATTTTAATGCCAAACACCAATCTTGGAATAATTCTAAAGTAAATTCCAATGGCAAAATTCTATTCAGAGATTGCACTTCTGGTCTTTATTCGGTTTTATACCCGAATGGGCCAACTTGCTTTTCTTCTGTTAGAAATCCATCAACAATTGATTTGGTTTTGACAAATCAAAGTCAGTATTGTGGTCCTTTAGTGACTCATGCTGATTTTGATTCTGATCACCTTCCAGTAACTTTTTCACTTTCTCATGAAGCAGTTATCAGACCCAATAGTTCTGTGTTTAATTACCACAAAGCTAATTGGGACAGGTATCAGCATCATATTGAGAATAATTTAAATCATGATTTTGGTTTAGAAACCAAAGCTGATATTGATTCAGCCTTGGAATTTTTAACTTATGCAATTTTGGATGCTAGGAATATTGCTATTCCAAAAGTCCAAGTCAAATTTGATTCTCCCATTATTGATGACGATCTTCAGCTTTTGATTCGTCTGAAAAATGTTCGCCGAAGACAGTATCAACGTTCTCGTGATCCTGCACTGAAGCGAATTCAAAAAGATTTGCAAAAGGTTATTGACCACAGATTCACTCTCCTGCGAAATGAAAAGTTCGCAAGAGATTTCGAACAAATCAAACCTTTTTGGAAACTTTCAAAGGTTCTTAAGAAACCTCAAAAACCAATCCCTTCTTTAAAAGATGGTGATAATATTCTATTAACTAATGGGGAAAAAGCTCAAAAACTTGCTCAGCAGTTTGAGAGTGCTCATAATTTCAACTTGAATGTTTTGAGTCCTATTGAAAATCAAATTTCAATAGAATTTCAGAATATTGTTGAACAAGAATTTTTATCAGATGAAGATTTAATACGGATCTGAATGAAATAAAATCTATTATCAAAAATTTTAAAAATATGAAAGCCCCTGGTGAGGATGGCATTTTTTACATTTTAATTAAAAAATTACCAGAAGCAACTTTAAGTAGCTTGGTCAAAATTTTCAACAAATGTTTTGATTTGGCATATTTTCCCAGTAGTTTTTTTTTTTTTTTTTTTTTTGTTGGGTTTAGAACCACTGCGACCATTGAGTTGATCTATTGCGGTATACCCATTTTGTTATCGCAAATTTCAGGATGACACGTTACCATTTAGGGTTACGGTCATTGGCTGACACTGCGATGTACCCCAGTTTGGCAAGATTTCTAGGATGAAATCAACTACTGTGCCGGGGTTTTCTAGCCAGACATCATTTGGACTTATTATGCCCTTATTGAAGATCCGTCTTCTTTTTGCAGAAACAGCGCTGCATTCGCAAATCAAATGTTTTGATGTTTCAGTCTCACAGTTACAAATCCGACAGATATCAATTGGACTGAGCCCAATTTTTTTCAGGTGATATCTAGACGGACAGTGTCCTGTTATGAGACCGATGTATATTCTGAGATATTTTTTATTCATATTCATGAGTTGAGCGAATTTTTGTTTGGAGGGGACGATAAACATTTTCGACTGACGCATATCGTGTGCTTTCACCCAGTTCAATTGAATCAACTTTTTCTCCAATTGTGTGAATTTCATATTAAGTGTGCTTTTCGAGACTCCGCAGAATGGTTCTGGGCCTATGAAATGCCCGTCCGAACCTCGTCTTGCTAAAAGGTCTGCTATTTCATTACCATCTATTCCTCGGTGACCCGGGACCCAGTACAGATGTACCCGGTTTCTGGATGCTAATTGTTTCAAAAGTGTTCTACATTCCCAAACAAGCCTGGACTGGCATGTTGGCGATTTTAATGCATTCAAGGCAGCTTGACTGTCTGAGAAGATACATATTTTTGCAAATCTGTAATTTCGTTTTAAACAGATTGCTGTACATTCCACAATAGCGTATATTTCCGCTAAAAATACTGTTGTCCATTGTCCCATAGGTATTGAAATATTCAGTCCAGGACCAGTTATTCCAGCACCCGTTTTGTTTCCCATTTTAGATCCATCGGTGTAAAATATGATCGATCCTGGAGGAATAGTTGGCCCTCCTGACTCCCACTCTAGGCGATTTGTTTCAACTACTTTGAACGGTACGTCTAGGTCCAACTTACTCTCCATCCAGTCTGTAATCTCGAATACTCCTTGGTTTATTTCCAATTCGGCTAAGATTTGCAAATGTTCAACGGAGTTGTATTCTGATATATTGTTTGTTCTTCTTAGCCTTAAAACACTCTTCGCAGCTTCCATTTGCACGAATTGATGCAGGGAAGAATGTGAAGAGCGGCATTTAAGGCCTTTGTTGGTGTATTCCGCGATGCACCTGTAATAGATGTACTTATTAGATGCTGTAGTTTTTGTAATTTATTTTGAGCTGTCAATTGTTTTGTCTTTGGCCACCATATAAGAGCAGCGTATGTTATTCTGGGTCTTATTATTGCCGTATAGATCCAATGAATCATTCTCGGTTTTAGCCCCATTGCTTTCCAAAGGTATTTCTGCTCACCCAAAGAGCTGCCGTTGCCTTATTTATAACTTGCTCCAAGTGAGAGTTCCAGTTCAATTTTTCGTCAAGGATTACTCCAAGATATTTTGCTGTCGTTGAATATTTTAGGTTTGAGCCGTTTAGCGATAGTGTTTTCAAGGTGAATTTTCTCTTACGCGTAAACGGAACTAAAATAGTTTTCGCAGGGTTAATGCTGAGCCCTTGATTTGCACACCATTGTGACGTGAGGTTTAAAGCATATTGCATTCTCTCTGACAAGACGTGGGCAAATTTTCCGCGAGTCAAAATGACCACATCATCAGCAAAGCCAATTACTTCAAAGCTTTCTGTTGTTAATTTGTTGAGAAGATCATCCACAACTAGTGACCACAGCAACGGTGACAGTACACCTCCTTGTGGACAACCCCTAGTGGTCTTAACAGTAATTGTTGACATTCCTAGTTCGGCAAATACTTCACGATTGTTCAACATGGTCATGATCCATTGTATTATGCAGGGATCAAACCCTCTCTTTTCCATACATTTTTTGATGGAGCTGTATGATGCATTGTCAAAAGCTCCTTCAATGTCAAGAAAAGCTGTGAGGGCAATTTCTTTAGCCTCTAGATTTTTCTCCAGTTTTGTAACAAGAGTATCCAATGCTGTAATTGTTGACTTATTCTGTTGATACGCAAACTGTGCCTTACTTAGTGGAAAGGTTTTTAAGATGTTTGATTTTATGTATTCATCTATTATCTTTTCCATGATTTTAAGCATGGTTGATGTTAGACTTATTGGTCTGAAAGATTTTGAAGCTGTTTTATCTTTTTTTCCAACTTTTGGAATAAACACAATACGAGTTTTACTCCAGATTTTTGGAATGTATCCTAGTTTGAAACTAGCTTTAAAAATTTCTGTGAGGGACTCAAGTAATTTGTTCCCTCCATATTGCAGGAGAGCTGGAAAAATTCCGTCTAATCCCGGTGATTTGAACGGTTGAAAGGAATTCATTGCCCAAGCTACTTTAGACCGGGTGAAAATGGTGCTTGGAAGGTTGGTATTTCTACCAATGGTCCATTCTAGCCCACTGTTCGTATCCTCTTCCATTTCTCCATTATCACTCGAGACTATCATAGAACCAGGAAAATGAGTTTCCATCATCATTTCCAACACTTCTGCGGAATTTTCAGTAAACTTCCCATCTGGTTTCTTTAAGCTACCCAGACCATTACTGTGTTCTTTGGAAAGAGCTTTTTTGGAGTTTTGCAACGTCCGGGGTTTTCTCAATTTTTTCGCAATTATTCCTCCAGCTTTTCCTTTGAGATTTTCTAAGTTCTTTGTTGTAGGCAGTTAAGGCTTTTCGGTATTGCTCCCACTGTTTTGTTTTTTTGGATTGTTTAAATAATCGACGAGCTTTTTTCCTGAGTTTCCCGAGAGCATCGTTCCACCATGGAACATCTCGATTCGATTTTTGCTTTCTAACGGGACAGCTTTCATTGAACGCAGATATAATCACATCTGTTATGTTTTTAGCGGCTTTTTCTAGGTGATTTTTGTCTTCAATCTTATCGATTTGAATTGATTTTACTTTATTTTTGTATAATTCCCAGTTGGTTTTCCTGGGGTTTCTATATGAAACTGTGATTATTTCCCCAGCATCATATTCAAACTCTATTTGTCTGTGGTCCGACAGAGATTCTTCATCTGACACCTGCCATTTCCGAACTCGTGGTGAGATGAAAGGACTACAGAGCGTCAGATCAAGAACTTCTCGTCTAGTTTTTGTAATAAATGTAGGTTGATTTCCTTTGTTACACAAATCGATGTTATTCGCAGATATGTATTCATAAAGGTATTCACCCCTGTTGTTAATGTCGGTGCTTCCCCAGACCGTATGGTGAGAGTTTGCGTCACACCCAATGATGAACTGTTTATTGTTTTGTTTGCAAAATTGTATGAATGCTGCGACACTTGGGGGAGGAACTTCATTTTCGTCACCAGGGAAGTATGCTGAAGCTATGTAAGCTTCAGTTTTTCCCTGTGCTGTTGGAATTTCCAGTTTGATCGCAACAATGTCTTTAAGTATGAATTCTGTAATCGGTACATAGTTTAAGTCCCTTTTAATCAGAATTGCTGTTCTTGGTTTGTCGTTTAGTGGGTTGTAAATAATTGTACTATTTTGAGTGTCTAATCCAAGAACCTTCCCTTTGTGCGCCCATGGTTCTTGGATTAATGCTACACTCACATTTTCTTTTAAGCATTTTTGACTGAGCGCTCCAGATGCTCCCCGCGCATGATGGAGGTTTATCTGAATAAATTTAATACTTTTGCTCATTTTGTATTGCTTTCATTTATTCGGCATTTTTCGTTCTGTTTTTTTTGTTTACTGAGGTTTTGTTATTATTGTTTCAGGTCCTTCTTCCGGTCCTTAGAAGGCCCGGAAGATCGGGTAATATTCGATGGCGGCGATAGGGATTGATCCAGTGTGGCGCCAGAGCCTGAGGGGATTTCTGGGCGATCCAGGCTTTTTTGGGGCCTAGACAGGTTTCTGGCCCTCAGCTCTCCATCGGCCTTGCGGTCCAGCATAGCTTGTGGGTATTTCTTATGTCTTGGTTGCCCAGTAGCTTTCTGGTCATGATCGATGGGAGTTGTGGACTTCCAGAAACCGTGTGGGTTCATATATGTCCCTGCACGCTTATTTTCGCTTCTTGGTTGTTTGTTGTCCTGGTTCGCAGAGGACCCTGAACAATTTTGGTTTTTTGGGTAATTATTTGAGTGTTTATTGGTGTTATATTTTTGTTTGTAGTTCTGGTTCACAAATGACCCAGAACGTTTTTTGTATTGTGTAGAATATTTTGAAGCCATGTTTCCATTGCTTAGTTGTGAATTATTCTGGTTCGCAAAGGACCCAGAGCGTTTTTGATGTTGATGATCGTAGTTTGATGACTTACCATTGACCAGAGGTTTTTGGATCCCACTAGGCCCCGATACGCAAACCTCACCTTGGTTCTCCGGGGTTTTAGCGGTTTCTTGGTCATTGCGCCGTTGGTTGTCGTTGGGATTGCCCATAATTTCCGCATTTTCGTTGGTATTTTCTTTGTTCGGCAGTTTCCTCCGCAGAGTTGTTTGCCCGAACTTGTAGTTGATGAGAAAGTCATGATCCTTAAAGTGGTTCATGGACGCCTCATCAACCGTAAACAACCATTCGACGTGCTTTTCGTAGATGATCTTCCTTTCGATGACTCTCCAATTGTTGGTGTTGATACCATCGTTTTGGCTTTCGATGTAGATCCCAGGATCCCAGTAGTTGGAAAAATGCCAAAGTAATTCCGATTTTGAAACCGGATAAAAATCCTGCTGAAGCCTCAAGCTATCGGCCCATTAGTTTGCTTTCATCTATTAGTAAATTATTCGAAAGAATAATTCTTAATAGAATGATGATACACATTAATGAAAATTCAATTTTCGCTGATGAGCAGTTTGGATTTCGCCTTGGGCATTCAACTACTCATCAGTTGTTGAGAGTTTCAAATTTGATTCGAAGCAACAAATCTGAGGGCTATTCTACTGGCGCTGCTCTTCTAGACATAGAAAAAGCATTTGACAGTGTTTGGCATAAAGGTTTGATTGCGAAATTGAAAAGGTTTAGTTTTCCGATTTATATCGTGAAAATTATTCAAAATTATTTGACGGATCGTACTCTGCAGGTATGTTATCAGAACAGCAAATCTGATCAACTACCTGTACGTGCTGGCGTCCCTCAAGGAAGCATTTTGGGTCCAATTTTATACAATATTTTTACTTCTGACTTGCCTGATTTGCCCCCAGGATGTCAGAAATCACTTTTTGCTGATGACACAAGCATCTCCGCCAAAGGTAGAAGCCTTCGTGTCATCACAAGAAGATTACAAAAAAGCTTGGATATTTTCAATTCTTATTTGAAAGAATGGAAAATTACTCCAAATGCTGCAAAAACTCAACTTATTATTTTCCCTCACAAACCAAGGGCTGATTTTCTTAAACCAAAAAATCATCACATTATAAAGATGAACGAGGTAAATTTAAAGTGGGAGGATCAAGTGAAATATCTTGGACTTGCTTTTGACAAAAACCTTAATTACAAGGATAACATTGAAAGTATCCAGGTTAAATGTAACAAATATATTAAATGTTTGTATCCACTTGTAGGGATTATGGGTTGCAGGATTGAATATGTAATAAATTATTAAATGAGTATTTATTATAAGATTGATATAATTCATAAATAAGAGTTAAGAGCGCAACAAAAAGTGCGCACCTTCATGAATATTGCCTTGTTAGCTAATCGTGGATTGAGTGCGAGAGCGCGCTAGCGAGCTGCGAGAGAGAACAACGAGCGAGAAAACAACGAGATGCGCGCGGCCGGCGAAAGAGAGAATGAAGATTGTCAAATCAGTTTTGTGGTTAATTTCTGTGGAATAAGACGTGTTGTTTGTTGATTGCAAAATATCTGTGTTTTTATTATAAAAGAAAGTCCCCGATCACGACACCACTTATGAACAGGAATTCTAGACTTTGTCTCAAGAATAAACTGTTAATTTATAAACAAATTTTCAGACCTGCCATGCTTATGCTGTGCCGATCTGGACAAGCTGTTGCTTAACCAGGAAGAAAAAACTTCAGAGGATTCAGAACAAAATTCTGAAAATGATTCTGAAACTTCCTCCCTGGTTCAGCACCAGTGAACTTCATCAATTAGCCGATGTTGACACTTTGGATGTTATGTCCAATAAGATAATTGATGCATTTCGACAAAAATCATTGCAGTCTTTAGCTGCATTGAGCCGCTCTTTATATAGTTTATAAGTTAATTTTAAGGAATCCCTTTTCCCTTTTGTACATGTAGGACCTCCTACATTTGAAATCACTGAATAGCGAAAGCTACAATATTTCATGAATAAATAAAAGTTGCCAGTATTTAAAATTGAGGTGAAAAGTTATCGATTGTGATTGGACACTCAATAATATTTTAACTGAATGAATGTACATGGAAAAGAAAACTGAATAAATATAAATAAAAAAATAAATAAAAAAAATGAGGTGCGGGGGAAAAAGGAAAAAAATAAAAAAAAAATCTGTGAAAAGGAGAAAAAAAACAAAATAAAATAAAAATATAAACACAAAAGTGCAAAAAAAAGGTAAATAAACAGTGAGAACAAAGTGAGTGGAAAGCATGGAGGAAAATGATATGGAAAAAACACCGGAAAAAATGATTACTGAGGACGAGGAACAAGAAAGAGAAGAAGGGCTTTTGGAGGGTGAGTCCCAGGATGACGCGGAATCCGTTTCGTCGTCGATTCTAAATGAAGGGAACGCGGAAGAGGATGGCGACAAAGGAGCCGACGATGATGGGGACGATGACGGTGGTGACGACGGTATTAACGTTACCATCCGGAATGTATTTCCGCCAAAGCATAAAACCCCGGCTCCGGGAACACCGTTTGTACATATAAAACTAGCATCTGGCCAAAATATGAGCACTCTAGGTCAATGGGAAGTGCGGCAAATCGGGACACAAAGTTTGAAGGTTCAAAAACGTCAAAAATCACAAAAAAGGTTATAACTTAGGCAAAACTCAATTTAATTTCAAAATTCAAAATGCATCTGAAAAAGGCTTAAAAAATGCAACAAAATGCAGGGACAAGCATCCCAATTGGTTAAATCTAAAACGAGTTCTTGACATTTTAGTGAAAAAATAGCATAATTTTCAAACTCAAATAAAAAAGTGTTCCATCCAGATATCAACTCGGTTCGACCTACAGCTTGTAGGGGACATCTGGAACTACCATCTGAGACTGAGAACGCTTTGTGTAAGGCAGTTTAACATATTAAGTACAGTATGTAAAAAAAGTATTTACACCCCTTGAGCACTATGCACATTTTGTGATGAAACATGTAAAAAATTTAAAGTTTGACAGGAACCTAGTACTACGTTTTGTTCAGAAACTCATGCCAAACATTTTGCTACAAACAGCTCATGAAAAGATGATTTCTATAAAAAGTTATATAACAAATACTATTACGAAAATAAAAAAGGTGCAAAAAAAGTTTGTACACCTTTCGAAAAATTAACATAAATAATGTTATTTGTTGACAAATCACCATAAATCCAGTCTCCCAACTCCAAATAGGCATCCTTGACTGATTAAAAAAAGAATTTGGATTGAATATAAAGTTTACTAACTACTTAGTATAAAAGTTTATATAACTCTGGAAATTCTATATAAAACTTATCTAAACTTAATTTTGCAAACTTTTAATTCAACTAAATGTCAATATATTACCATAGAATTGCTAAATAAACATTTTGGAGTGGGTATAACACCGTTTTGGGGGTATTTGTATCGATAGAATAGATTTTTCGTTGGAATTTCGTACCAACCCGGAATTACGTCGTCGGAAAATCCGCCGGCATTCGAACCGGTCCACAATTCTTAAGTCAACCTATGTGGTATCGGAAAGGGCATAAAATTTCCGATCTTTTGATACCCATACATCTAGGTTTTCTATAAAACCCACGTTTTTAAATACCTGGGCAAAAAGTAAGTTTGATCCACGAGAACAAAAAATACGAAATTCCATACATTTTTGGCAGATTGCTCAAACAAAACCATAACAACGTTTTTACCTAGGTATTTAAAATCGTGGGTTGACTTAAGAATTGTGGACCGGTTCGGATGCCGGCGGATTTTCCGACGACGTAATTCCGGGTTGGTACGAAATTCCAACGAAAAATCTATTCTATCGATACAAATACCCCCAAAACGGTGTTATACCCACTCCAAAATGTTTTTTTTTTCATGAGCTTTTTGTAGCAAAATGTCTGGCATGAGTTTCTGAACAAAACGTAGTACTAGGTTTCTGTCAACATTAAATTGTTTAGATGTTTCATCACAATATGTGCATAGTGCCCAAGCGGTGTAAATACTTTTTTTACATACTGTAGACACTTTTGCTTTTATTGAATTTTTTGGTTGTAATTTTTTCTCGGGGGACCCCTTAGATCCCATTTTCTGGTGATAATTTTATCATATTCGTGTTCCTGAGACAATTTCACAAAAGAAACATGCATAACAATGTTTATTTTCATCCATTTTCCCTATAAAAAATTAATGTTAAAAAAAATCTTCGATTTACATTTATTGAAAATCAAATTCGTTTCCAAGGATAGGGTTTGTTCAAATATTACGTCCACAGATTTTCGGGATTTCAGAGGCTGTCACAAACCCCAGACCCCCTCCCCTATTCATGGACGTAATTTTTGAACGAACCCATACGAGATGACACCTGAATAAAGTAGCTTCTTAATTTTTTTTTACTTTTAGTTTTTAAAGAGTTAAAATGGATGATAATATACAATTTTATGCATGTTTTTATTGTGAAATTGTCTCAGGAACACAAATATGATTAAATTATCATCAGAAAATGGGATCTAAGGGGTCCCCCGAGCAAAAATGTACAACCAAAAAATTCACTAAAAGTAAAAGTGTCTATTTAATATGTTAAACTGCCTTACCCAAAGCGTTCTCAGTCTCAGATGGTAGTCCTAGATGTCTCCTACGAGCTGCAGGTCAAACCGAGTTGATATCTGGATGGAACACTTTTTTATTTGAGTTTGAAAATTATGCTATTTTTGCACTAAAATGTCAATAACTCCCTTTAGATTTAATCAATTGGGATGCTTCTCCCTGCATTTTGTTGCATTTTTTAGGCCATTTCAGATGCATACTGAATTTTAAAATTAGATTGAGTTTTGCCAAAGTTCTAGCCTTTTAAAGATTTTTGACGTTTTTGAACCTTCAAACTTTGTGTCCCGATATGCCCCACTTCCCGTTGACCTAGAGTGCTCATATTTTGGGCAGATGCTAGTTTTATACGTACAAAACGACGTCCCATACAAAGGGGTATGCCCTGTTCATGGACTCGCTCTTAAGTGGATCACAAAAGGGGCCATCCATAAACCACGTGGACACTTTAGGGGGGGGGGGGTAAGCGATTGTCCACGCTCCATACAAAAAAGATTTTTTTTGTATGAACAATTGTCCACGAAGGGGGGGGGGGGGGTTTGAGATTTCCAAAAAAGTGTCCACGTGGTTTATGGATGGTCCCAAAGCGTAAGTTCTCAAAGCTTTGAAAAAGTGGAATGCCAAAAGACCAAGCGTTCCTTTCGGTCCAACAGTCAACGTCCACTCCCAAGAGAACCAAGAATCTAAACAAAACCAACGAAAGTAAAGACAACCCAATCCAAAAGCAGAAGAAAGAGGCTGACACAAGCGTTAACAGTCGCCTGGAAAATGTTCGCCACGGAAAACCGGCGAGTTCACAGCAACAACAACAACATCAACGAGTTATCAGAATTTTACAAAAAAGTTTTTTGAAAAAGTGATGATTTTGACCATTTTGACCAGTTTTTCGAATTTTTAACCCCAAAAACTCAATCGTGTGCTTTTGAAAGTATTTTTTTTCGAAAAGCTCAGCTGATTTTGCATAAGAATGAGCCCTTGGACGATTGTTGTGACTCGTGCATTGCGAGAATCAGATTTTTTATTTCAAAAAAAAAAAAAAAAATGTGATGAGTGATTGAATCCGGTTTGTTTTTTTATTTAAGAAAAATCCCCACATACAAGCAGTGCACAAGCCTCAATAATCTTCCAAGGGGTCATTCTTATGCAAAATAAGCTGAGCTTTTCGAAAAAATACTTTTAATAGCACACAATTGAGTTTTTGGGGTTAAAAATTCGAAAAACTGGTCAAAATGGTCAAAATTATCACTTTTCCAAAAAACTTTTTTTGTAAAATTCTGATAACTCGTAAAGAATACATGCAAACCCCTTATGTCTATGAGCAATTCTCTACGAAATCGGTCTTTTTTCTTCAATTTTAATTTTTGTATTTTTTAATCCGACTGAAACTTTTTTGGTGCCTGAAGCCATTTTGCATCATTAGTTTGTGGAAAAAAATGATACACGGTAAAAAAAGATTGGTGATTTTTTTATTTAACTTTTTATCACTAAAACTTGATTTGCAAAAAAACACTATTTTTAATTTTTTTTATTTTTTGATATGTTTGAGAGGACATAAAATGCCAACTTTTCAGAAATTTCCAGGTTGTGCAAAAAATCTTTGAGCGAGTTATGATTTTTTTTATCAATACTGATTTTTTCAAAAAATCGAAATATTGGTCGCAGAAATTTTTCAACTTAATTTTTCGATGTAAAATCAAAGTGCACCGTTTTCAAGTTATAGCCATATTTAAGTGACTTTTTTGAAAATAGTCGCAGTTTTTCATTTTTTTTAAATTAGTGCACATGTTTGCACACTTTTGGAAAAAATATTTTTGAAAAGCTGAGAAAATTCTCTATATTTTGCTTATTCGGACTTTGTTGATACGATCTTTAGTTGCTGAGATATTTCAATGCAAAGGTTTAGAAAATTGATGTTTTTCAATTGTCAACCAAACATTTGTGAAATTTTCCGATCTTTTTGAAAATAATATTTTAAAAATTGTAAAATCAAGACCAACATTTTAAAAGGCCGTAATATTGAATGTTTGGCCCTTCTTAAATGTTAGTCTTGATTTGAAAATTTTGAAAAAAATGTTTTCAAAAAGATCGGAAAATTTCACAAATGTTTCATGTATTAACATTGAAAATCGGACCATTAGTTGCTGAGATATCGACATTGAAAAATGGTGGGCTGTTTGGTTGAGAATTGAGAAAACATCAATTTTCTTGTTTTTAAACCTATCTCAGCAACTAAAGATCGTATCAACAAAGTCCGAATAAGCAAAATATAGAGAATTTTCTCAGCTTTTCAAAAATATTTTTTCCAAAAGTGTGCAAACATATGCACTAATTTAAAAAAATGAAAAACTGCGACTATTTTCAAAAAAGTCACTTATATATGGCTATAACTTGAAAACGGTGCACTTTATCAAAATTTCACTACAGTACTTTTTGATTGCAAATTTGATTTTACATCGAAAAATGAAGTTGAAAAATTTCTGCGACCAATATTTCGATTTTTTTGAAAAAATCAGTATTGATAAAAAAAATCATAACTCGCTCAAAGATTTTTTGCACAACCTGGAAATTTCTGAAAAGTTGGCATTTAATGTCCTCTCAAACATATCAAAAAATAAAAAAAATTAAAAATAGTGTTTTTTTGCAAATCAAGTTTTAGTGATAAAAAGTTAAATAAAAAAATCACCAATCTTTTTTTACCGTGTATCATTTTTTTCCAGTGTAGTCCGTATCCATACCTACAACTTTGCCCAAGACACCAAATCGATCAAAAGTTCCTTCAAAATATACAGATTTTTGAATTTTCAAACATCATTTTTGTATGGACAGCTGCCAAATTTGTATGGAAAATTATATGGACAAACTAATGATGCAAAATGGCTTCTTTGGGCATACCGCAGGCACCAAAAAAGTTTCAGTCGGATTAAAAAATACAAAAAAAAATGAATGACCGAAATCTGAGAGAACTGCTCCTATATCAAAAATTTTGTTTTTGCCTGCTCTACAACTTTGTAGAACATTGTTACACTCTTAAATGTAACCCTGCAAAGCTAGAAAAAAAACACGTAATTTAAAAATGAAAAAAATTGTTCTTAATGAAAAAATGACCCTTCTGGGTTATTTCAGATTCGAAAATTACATGAAATTTCCCATAAAATGACATGTCTCACGATTTTTGACAGTTGAGTAACGGAAAATGGCAGCGATTTTAAAACCATTTTTCAACTTTTTTTGATGAAAAATACGTTTTTTCGGAATTTTGAGTACGCCATCAAATCGGGTGTCTAATTTTACACAAAAGTCCCTTTGACACCAAATTTCTATCTCTTCACGGTTGCGAGCTACAAATCACTAAAAAACGTGTCTTAGTAAAAAACCAGAAAAATTAAAGAGGTCGTACCGTCCCACCGTCACGAGGTATCGAAAAATGGACCTCAGATTCATAATCAGGGACCAAAATTACCCCTAAGAACAAAGTTTCACGAAAAGCAAAGAGGGGTCGGGGCTACAGATTGTCTAGGCAAACAGATTGGCCAATGTTTCTGGACACCAAACGCGCTGGACACCAACCGCCATTTACGCCCAGCAAAACTGGCAGTGTTGCAAGCGCAAAACATACGTTGCCAGTGCCTGTTTATTTTGCATTGGCCAGTCTGTTTCCCTAGACAGTCTGTAGTCGGGGCAACTTTTTCCGATTTCGTGTGAGTTGGTGGAGAATTACCCATTTACAAAAGAAAATTTGGTGTCGCTCTAATCCAAGAACCATGGGCCCATAAGGGACAGGTTCTGGGATTAGACACTAAAAAAAGCAAAATTATTTACAATGATACGTACGAAAACCCAAGAACAGCGATTTTAATAAACCGAGATTTAAAATTTGTACCTGTAATAGAATTTATACTCAAAGATATAGTTGCGATAAAACTACAAATTCCCACGGCACGGGGTGAAACGGAAGCCTACATAGCTTCGGCGTATTTTCCCGGAGATGTGAGTGAAGTTCCTCCACCTAAAGCTCAAAATTAGCATGGGAAACTTTTTTTTCGTAACGGCTTTCGCGGCCCGCTCACAACTGCTCTAGACTAATATTTGAACGTGGCGTATCTCTAAACAAGTTTTTTAAGAAAATGATTCTAGACTGCACATTTTGTCGTTTTAAACTTAAACAAGGCAAACACTTTATTTATTTAAACTATTCGCCATTTTCAAAAGTTTGGCTAGATAATATCGAAGGCCGCCATCTTAGGCCCACTGGGCCCAAAAAAAGAGGTACGTTCAGTTTGTATGGGAGCTGTCAACATGCTCCCGGGCTGATTCACACCATACTATTTGTTCGGCCCAAGCCGAAGTTTTGCCCCAGTTTTGTGCTAATTTTCCCAGTGTGCGCAACCCCACCCCTGCAGAGTTGACAGCTAGGCGCTGCCAACCTGACAGAACTAAAAGCAACGGCGCGACGACGAGTGCGCGCGAAAACGAGCAGGAAAGCAGCAAGTCGCAAGGAAGATCGCGAAGAACCAGCACGTAATCTTGTATATAGATCGGAAATAGAGAAAGTTTTGTGAAGAGAAGTGAATTTCCGCGTGTTTATTCTTGTCTGAAAAGTGGTCCCAAAAATCCAGTTGAGTGTTTACAGTCCGCTCAAATCGAAGCCGATCACCTTGCCAAAAACCGTTGCCAGGAGCCGCAATACTATTTGGGGAAGCACCGACATCAATAACAGGGGTGAAGACTTTTACGAATACATATCTACGAATAACATCGATTTATGTAACAAAGATGATCACCCTACATTTATTAATTTTGTAATTTGTTGTTTTATTGGTTACGATAGCCTGTTAGTATAAACTGTGCATCAGGTCAAGGATTGTATCATATCGATTGATTACTGTAGGATCCAAAATAAAATTCAACAAATCAAAACTGAACTTAAGTTAATCCTGATTTAAAACTAAACGTTTGACAGCACTCTTAAAAGTAGGCATGGTGGGTTTCTGCTTCACTTCCAGAGGCAGGTTATTCCAGCAAGACGCTCCTGCCACCAGGACACTTTTTCCACTGGTTGTGGTATGCCTCGGGATGATGAGTGACCGTGTGTCAGGTGTTCCAGGATGTACTCAGGCAGATTGCCATCATACCCCCGCTTGATGAAGCAACATGTCCGGAGGTGGTAGTTCGACGGCAGGTCGTGTCCCAGGATGGTACTTCTGACGGCCGCAGTTATATCCCGCCTTCGGAGGCGATAAACAAAACGCACCGCCGACTTAAAGCAGCGATGAAGTTGGTCTTTGAGTGACGCCGAGAGCCCATGATAGTACACTACATCACAGTACGTAAAAATTGGTACCACCACGGCTTGAACCAACTTCCGGCGCGTGGCTGTTGATAGTACTGGTGTGAAGCGACGCAACGTTCGGAGTGTATTGAACGCCTTTTGGACCACGGTGTTGACCTGGTGTTTCCACGTCATGTTGTGGTCGAACTGCAGTCCCAGGTTTGTAACCGTGTCCAACAGCGGCACTACCACTCCGTCGAAGACGATGTCCGTCTGCGGCTCAACTCTTCCCGTCTTGTTGAAGATGATGGCCTAAGTCTTCTTCGGGTTAGGATGCAGGCTGTTCCCGGCGGCCCACCGTGTTATCGCATCGAGGTCTTCGTTAACGGTTCTTATCAATTCGTCGACCTCCGAGATTGGACCAGACAGATATATCTGTAGGTCGTCGGCATACAGTTGATACTTGCATTTGAGAGTCGCCGGCAAACTGTTAATGTAGAGACTGAACAGCACCGCACTCAAACACGAGCCTTGTGGAGTGCCATCAACTACCTCTCTCATAGCCGAAGTTCCGTTTCCGCTTCGTACTGCTTGTTGCCGTTGTCCCAGAAATGATGAAACTAGCCGACATGCTGTTTCAGAGAACCGGAACTCTTCGTTAAGCTTCGCTGCGAGTAATCGGTGATCGACACAATTAAATACCAACGAGAAATCGACCAGCACCATCACAGTGCAGCGATTGGAATCCAGGTTACTGTAGATGTAGATATTGAAAAAAAGAGACAAGAAGTGCTTGATCTAACAATGAGTAGCCCTTTCATAACAATACACATTTAAAATATGGCGTGTGTCTGATGAGGAGTCTCTCTCAGATCACAAACATATAGAGTTTGAATATGATCCCGGAGAAATAATGACACTATCATACAGAATACCTAGGAAAACAAACTAGGAAAAGTACAAAAGGAATCTACTATTTAACAACCTAACATTATCACAGAACATTGAAACAAAAAACACATTAGGCAAAGCAGCACAGAACGTTACTGAGGCCATCATGTTAGCGTTCAATGCAAGCTGTCCAATCAAAAAAGGAAAATCGAATCGAGATGTTCGGTGGTGGAACGAAACGCTTAGGCATCTTAGGAAAAATACAAGAAGGCTATTTAAACAAGCAAAAAATCAAAACAGTGGGATCAGTATCGAAGTGCCCTAACAACTTACAACAAAGAACTGAGAAAATCGCGAAGGAAATCTTGGCAATATAACTGTGAAAAAAATGAAAAAAACTCCAGATGTAGCAAAGATACAAAAAGTTCTTTCAAAGGAACATTCTAATAATCTGGGAAGCCTAAAGAAAGCAGACGGAACATTTACCGAAAATAATACGGAAGTATTAAATGTTATAATGGAAACTCACTTTCCAGGCTCTAAATTAGTATCCAGTAATGTTGGTGGTGGTGAATATGAGGATGAACGTGGACCAACAAGGACTACGTTTACAAACTCTAATTTACCAAACAGCATATTTACTGAGCATGAGCATGAGCATGAGAGATGGTTGTGCTCCTCCGATGCTGAACAGAACCGTAATATCATTTCAGCACTACTGATCATAGGCTTCGACTATCAAGTGGTATTTCCCTTATCAACAGCATGTATGAATGCGCTGAAAAGATAAAACACCATGATTGCCAAAACAAGATCAGTTGCGAATAGGTAACAGTCATTGGCTTATTTACCAAACAGCATATTTATCGATCTAAAGTAGCGTGGGCAGTGCATTCTTTCGAACCTTTCAAATCTCACGGACTAGACGGAATTTTTCCAGCTCTTATACAAACTGAGGGGAAAAAACTTATTGAACGCCTTTCAAATATTTTCAAAGCAAGTCTCACTTTGGGACACATTCCACAAATATGGAGTAAAACTAGAGTTGTTTTCATTCCTAAAGCTGGAAAAAAAGATAAAACAATCCCAAAATCATTCAGACTAATAAGTCTCACATCTACAATGCTAAAAATTATGGAAAAATCGTTGATGAATATATACAATCTATATTATTTAAAAAAAAAGTCCTCTTAGCAGGTTTCAGTTTGCTTATCAATTAAAAAAATCAACAATCACAGCCTTACATGAGCTGGTTACACGAATAGGAAAATCACTGGAGATTAAAGAAATAGCTCTTGCAGCATTTCTGGATATCGAAGGTGCTTTTGATAACACGTCATTCAATTCTATAAAAAAAACTCTATGGTTAAAAGAGGTTTTGATTCCTGCATCGTGCAGTGGATTATGACAATGTTATATAACCGAATTGTCTCTGCAGAATTGGGAATATCAACATTAACTGTTAAAACCTGGGTGCTGAATAGTGGTTCGCAAAATTGTCTCAATTTTGAACTGTCAAAGTGGAACCAATTTACTGTTCTCCAAAAATAGAGAGTATTGTTATCGATCATTATTATTATTTTATTGTTTATTTTTCGAATGAATGAAAATTTGTAGCTTTTAAGGACCTGGAGTTAAATTTAAGATATCTTAAGAAAGTTGAAGGCCAGATCGTCATTTTTGATTATTATGAATGAAAGTTGTTTAAGAAGTCGATGCGGTTATATCCATCTAGAAGCTGTCTTAATGATTGATTCCTTTTAAAAACCTGCTGGTTTAGTGAAAAAGATAAAGGATCAGCTTTGCTAGAATAAGCGATGTTTTTTCGCTGGACTAGGAAGTGCTGCAGGATTCCAAAATCAGCCAGGAAATTTATCTGCGACATCGCAGAATGACACTCTCGCAGCAGTTCTTCGTCACACGTAAAATAGAAAAACATCTTCTTACCGATCGAAATCGAAAGCACACACAATTTTCCAGCAAAAAAGTAAAAAACTAGAGAAAATAAATCACATACAACTAATTATAAAATAGCTCATTTCTCGGATTAGTTTTCAAAAAGCCGTAAGAGCCATTGGTAAACAAAGTCCTTTTTGCATCGGTATTCGACCTACTTACGAAAAACCAATATCAAAAATGCTGGAGATTGTTCATCTACACGTCCATCAAGTGCCCCATACTTGAAATAAATTAAATTTTATTTCATTTCCGAGAAAAACCAATATTAGTGTCAGAGGTCACAGTGGCTCTTACGGCTTTTTGGAAACTCACCCGAGATTTCGACGTCGTCGTGCTATCTTGTCGCACCCGCCATTTTGACGTTCCGAGAAAAACGCGTTTTAATGTTTGACCTTGAATATTCAAAAACGAGAGCACGCAATGTAAACAATACCAAACACGTTTTGTTTGGCTCACCATTCTGTGCATTGTCCCAAAGTTAGGTTGAAGTTGGTTGCTGGAGTCCCGAGTTATAATTACAAATGTTTACGGTAGTCTAGCTTGTACGTGCGACAAACGCATCCTGACTTTTCTGGCCTGAAATCCCTTTGGCCTTTTGTCGCACTTACATCAATTTTCATGGAGTGACAAGATAGCACGACAAGATTGAAACTACTTTCATATGTAAAGTGACAAAAATGCACGGAGTTTTTTCGGTTTTTGTTGAATATCTCAGGATTGAAATCGAATTTTGGGGATCTGTGAAGGTCAAAAGGTGAGGCATTGTGAGCTGCACAAAATGGCGTTCTTAACTCAATTTGGCCCAAAATGCACGTACGACAAGTTAGCACGATGGCGACGATTTACCAGTAAGAAAAAAGTCATGCTGCTTGAACAGTATCCCACTTTGCAGATGTAAACAAAGTGGGATCATTAAAAAATCACGTTACGCATTCTCTCTATTCATCACCCAGGTTAAAACCTGTTAAAACCACTAGGGGATGCCCACAGGGAGGTGTATTATCTCCTCTGTTGTGGTCACTGGTTGTAGATGATCTTCTCAATAAACTTACAGATGATAGATTTGAAGTTATCGGTTTCGCAGATGATGTGGTTATACTAGTACGAGGAAAGTTTGATCTCACTATCTCCGAACGTATGCAGCATGCTCTTAATCTCACTTCCCAATGGTGCAGAAATTAAAAACTTAATGTTAACGCCGCAAAAACAGTCCTGATTCCGTTCACGCACAGAAGGAAACTTTAAAACTTAACGGCTTAGATTTACAATACTCAAAACACGTCAAATTCTTGGGCGTGTTGTTGAACGACAAACTGAATTGGAACATCCATTTAGAGCAGGAGGTTAACAAAGGCACAAATGTTTTATGGATCAGCAGAAAAACGTTTGGGAAACAATGGGGTTTGAAACCAAAAATGATACAATGGATTTACACAGCTATTATAAAACCTAGAATAACATATGCCGCTCTTGTATGGTGGCCAAAAACAAAATAAACAACAACTCAAAAAAAAAAAAAAATTAGAAAAACTACAACGCTTAGTTTGTCTCTCTATAACCGGGGCAATGCGAAGTACACCAACCAAAGCCTTAAACGCATCTCTTCACATTCCTCCCTAGTACCAGTTTGTGCAAATGGAGGCTGCAAAAAGTGCGCTGAGGTTAAGAAAAATACAAAGCCCAGTGGAAAGCTCTAGCATTGAGCATCTAAAAATAATATCTTTTATAAAAACGTAACTTAATCCACCTTTAGGTGGTTGGTGCCTTCCTCTCATGTAAAGACTGATTACAATCCCCTAAAGTGTCCACAAGGTTTATGGATCTCCCCTAACGTGATCGCAGCACCTAAGAGGTCCTGATAAAAATAAGTGACGAGTAAAAAAAACAGACTTCCTACAGACTTTTTGTCAAGACAGACACCGCCTTTCAGGAAAGTGGCATCCCTCTACAAGGCTTTTTTCGTGGTGGCGATCAGACGGGACCATTTGAGGTTATGTAAATTCAGACTATTTTTTAAACTGCTTGTAATTTTAGATAGGTAAGTCAGATCTTGAAAATTCTTAATCCACAAGAAAGGTCTTCTCATATGCTTTCTAAAAATATAAAACATGTGAGGGTTTCATGAAAAAACCACCCTTTTTGCCTTCCTCACCTTACTGAGGAAAGGCTATAAAATCACTAGAAAACTGAACTTCTCAATTAGACCTCCTAGACCCACCTTCATGTACACCTATCGACTCAGAATCAAATTCTGAGCAAATGTCTGTGTGTGTGGTGGGATGTTGATCAAAAAATTGTCACTCGATTATCTCAACATTGGCTTAACCGATTTTGTCCGTTTTGGCGTCATTCGATCCGTCTTGGGGTCCCATAAGTCGGTATTAAAAATTATGCAGTTTAGTTAAGCACTTCAAAAGTTATGCTAAAAAAACGATTTTAGCAAAAGTCCGGAAGATTGTAAAAAGGGTGGTTTTTGTAAGAAAACCCGGCATGTTATACATTTTTAGAAAGGTATTTAAAAGACCTTTCCAACGCGTTCAAGACATTGAAGATCTGACAACCCTATCAAAAGTTATTACCACTTAAGTGTTATTTATGTACTTTTTGGAAGCCGGATCTCAGATATCATGATGAAAACGTTGTCCGGATCTATCATGCGACCTATCGTTGAACAGGTAATCAAAAGACCTTTCCAACGCGTCCAAAACATTGAAAATCTGACAACCCTATCAAAAGTTATAAGCACTTAAGTGATATTTATGCACTTTTTGGAGGGCGATTCTCAGATATTTTGATGAAAACGATGTCCGGATTTATCATGCGACCTGTCGTTGGATAGGTAATCGAAAGACCTTTCCAATGCATTCAAAACATAAAAGATCTGCCAACCCTATCAAAAGTTATAAGCACTTAAGTGTTATTTATACACTTTTTGGAGGCCAGATCTCAGGTATTTTGATGAAAACGTTGTCCAAATATATCATGCGACCTATCTTTGGATAGATAATTAATAAGCCTTTCCAATGGGCACAAATTGAATTGCAGATTTGACTACGCTATCATAAGTTGTAAGCACATAAGTGCCCTGAAATAATAATGAGATGAATAATTATTCAAATTGATAGAACACTTAAAGGTCCGCCCTATTTTGGATAGCATTACCTTTTAAATGTGAGGAAGGCACCAACCACCTAAGGGTGGATTAAGTAATGTTTTTACCATAATTTTAATTCAATATGAAACAGTTTTTTAACATAGCTTTTTAAATACATGATAAAACTGCATGAATTTAAATAGCAACATAGGGGACGTTAAGACGGATCGATTGAAACCATTCCGGCCAAAATCGGTTTAGCCTGTGACAAATTATTCCAGTGACATTGATTTGGTACACATGTCTACATACAGCCAAACACACAGACATTTGCTCAGCTTGTGATTCTAAGTCGATATGTACAAATGAAGGCAGGTCTAGGAGGCCTAACTAAAAAGTTCGTTTTTCGATTGATTTTATAGCCTTTCCTCAGTAAAGTGAGGAAGGCAAAAATAACAAAAATGTATTTATGACTAGTGACTGGATGGTGAGCACGTAGAACTTAGACGAACCATTCAAGGTGATTGAAACAAATCGCAATGAGTGGGAGTCAGGAGGGCCTCGCGTTTTACCAGGATCTGTCATATTTTACAAATGGGAAATAAGACAGGTGTAGGGATTACGGGTCCAGGAGTTAGTGTATCGATTCCAATGGGTCAGTGGACAACAGTATTTTTGGCAGAAATTTATGCTATCTTAGAATGTGCATCCATTTGTCTTAGAAGGAATTACAGACTTGCGAAAATGTGTATTTTCTCAGACAGTCAAGCTGCTTTCAATGCTCTAAAATCACCAACATGCCAGTCTAAGCTTGTATGGGAATGCCGAAAACTTTTAAAACAATTAGCATCTAAAAATCAAGTACATCTGGTTGGGTTCCGGGCAACCGGGAAATAGATGGAAACGAAAAAGCCGACTTTCTTGCTAGAAATGGGTTAGAAGGGCACTTCATTGGCCCAGAACCCTTCTGCGGGGTCTCAAAAAGCGTATTAAAAATGGAGTTTGTAAAATATGAGGAAAAGACGATTCAGTTGAACTGGACGAAAACACAATTACTGAGACAATCTAGGGATTTCATCACTCCCCCTACTCAAAAATAAAAAAATACTCAATCTGAACAAGAAAAATCTTAATATCTATATCGGGCTTATAACAGGACACTGTCCGTCTAGATATCATTTAAAGGCTAGGTCTTAGTCAAATAGATATCTGTCGGTTCTGTGACTGTGAAACCGAAACATCAAATATGCGACTGCAGCGCTCTATCTGCAAGGCGAAGGCAGATTCTTAACAGCCCTATTTTAAGCCCTAAAGAGATCTTGCAAGAAAAACCCAATAAGGAAGTTAGTTTCATTTTAGAAATCATACCTGAATGGGGCATATCGCAACGTCAGCCAATGACCGGTACCCTACGAGCAATTCCAGCTCAAATCAGGAATTTTTCTGGTACTTTTGTACCCGACCCTCTCCGATTTCAATGAAACTTTGTAGACATGTTATCCTAGGCCTATATAAGCCATTTTGGTGTATATGGAGCCAATAGTACTCGAAAATAACATTTGAGAAGGGCGTAAGGTATTTAAATATTTTTGTATTTTGTAATTTAAAAACTACTGTATCACGAAGCCGTTGCGTCGTAGCAAAAAGTGGTCAAAGACAAACTTGTAGGAAATTGGGCGGGCTTTGTGAAAAAAATACACTGAAACAAAAATACACGCCACATCTATGAGATTTTTTGATTTTTAAGTCTAAAACTTAAATTTAAAGGTGATGTCACGATTTTTTTTTCGTTCAAAATTTTTGAGGAAATAGCCTAAAATGTTACCAAAGGCTGACGAAAAATGCAGGATGGTATGACTCTTCTAAAAAAAACAAAAATCATTTACTAAAACTGTTTTTTTTTTTTGAAAAGTGGTCCAAACGTCAAAATTTTTAAAAACCGGTAGTGGGAATCGATTCTCCAGACAATTTTACATAAAAGTCTCCATATAGACCATTGTCCTATGTCCAATCCTTGGGAAGATACAGTGATTTTAAAAATAAAAATGTTGAAAAACAGTTTTTTTGTGGTTTTGGGCAATTTCTATATGACAGACTTGGTTTTTCAGTCTCGTAAATATTTTTACCGGAAAGCTCGTCCAATTTCCCATAATTTTGTCTTGGACTGAAATGCTGTCCAAGACATGACATTGGATGTAAGGGCTTACAGTATGTAAAAAAAGTATTTACACCCCTTGGGCACTATGCACATTTTGTGATGAAACATGTAAAAAATTTAAAGTTTGACTGGAACCTAGTACTACGTTTTGTTCAGAAACTCATGCCAAACATTTTGCTACAAAAACTCATGAAAAGATGTTTTCTATAAAAAGTTATATAACAAATACTATTACGAAAATAAAAAAGGTGCAAAAAAAGTTTGTACACCTTTCGAAAAATTAACATAAATAATGTTATTTGTTGACAAATCACCATAAATCCAGTCTCCCAGCTCCAAATAGGCATCCTTGACTGATTAAAAAAAGAATTTGGATTGAATATAAAGTTTACTAACTACTTAGTATAAAAGTTTATATAACTCTGGAAATTCTATATAAAACTTATCTAAACTTAATTATGCAAACTTTTAATTCAACTAAATGTCAATATATTACCATAGAATTGCTAAATAAACATTTTGGAGTGGTATTTGTATCGATAGAATAGATTTTTCGTTGGAATTTCGTACCAACCCGGAATTACGTCGTAGGAAAATCCGCCGGCATCCGAACCGGTCCACGATTCACAAGTTAACCTATGTGGAATCGGAAAGGGCATAAAATTTCCGATCTTTTGATACCCAAACATCTAGGTTTTCTTTAAAACCTACGTTTTTAAATACCTAAGCAAAAACGTTGTTATGGTTTCGTTTGAGCAACCTGCCAAAAATCTATGGAATTTCGTGATTTTTGTTCTCGTGGATCAAACTTACTTTTTGCCCAGGTATTTAAAAACGTAGGTTTTAAAGAAAACGTAGATGTTTGGGTATCAAAAGATCGGAAATTTTATGCCCTTTCCGATTCCACATAGGTTGACTTGTGAATCGTGGACCGGTTTGGATGCCGGCGGATTTTCCGACGACGTAATTCCGGGTTGGTACGAAATTCCAACGAAAAATCTATTCTATCGATACAAATACCCCCAAAACGGTGTTATACCCACTCCAAAACGTTTATTTAGCAATTATATGGTCATATATTGACATTTAGTTGAATTAAAAGTTTGCAAAATTAAGTTTAGATAAGTTTTATATAGAATTTCCAGAGTTATATAAACTTTTATACTAAGTAGTTAGTAAACTTTATATTCAATCCAAATTCTTTTTTTAATCAGTCAAGGATGCCTATTTGGAGTTGGGAGACTGGATTTATGGAGGTTTGTCAACAAATAACATTATTTATGTTAATTTTTTGAAAGGTGTACATACTTTTTTAGCGCCTTTTTTATTTTCGTAATAGTGTTTGTTATATAACTTTTTATAGAAATCATCTTTTCATGAGCTTTTTGTAGCAAAATGTTTGGCATGAGTTTTTGAACAAAACGTAGTACTAGGTTCCTGTCAAACTTCAATTTTTTTACATGTTTCATCACAAAATGTGCATAGTGCCCTAGGGGTGTAAATACTTTTTTTACATACTGTTAGTTTAATTACGTTGCTAATAACTGAAAATAAAAAAAAAATCAGTGTGGTAGAAACCAGGATAGTAAATTTGCTTACGTAAATATAAAAACGGTATAAATCAAAAAGCTGTCAAAGGCAAACTTATGGGAAATTGGACGAGCTTTCCGGTAAAAAATATTTGCGAGACTGAAAAACCAAGTCTGTCATATAGAAATTGCCAAAAACCCGTTTTTTCAACATTTTGCCTTCCTCACTGAGGTAAGGCTATAATCCTGCTCGAAAAATGAACTTTTGAAAAACAACTCGTGGACCTATATTCATGTATACCTATCGACTCAGAATCGAAAACTGAACAAATGTCTGTGTGTGTGTGTGTATGTGTGTGCGTATTCCCCTTGGTGCTCAAAATTCTTGCCAAGTTTTCTCGGCACTGGCTGATCCGATTTGAGTCAAATAAGTTGCATTCGATCCGGTTTGATGCCCCATACTGCACTATTGAATTGTTTGAAGATCCGATAAATAGTTCAAAAGTTAAGTATAAAAAACTGTCAGAGTTGCGAATCGGATCTCACATAAATGCATGTAAACTATGTCCAGACCCATCACCCGACTCATCGTTGGATAGGTTATCAAAAGACCTTTCCAACAAGTCCAAAACATTGAAGTTCTGGCAACCCTGTCTCAAGTTATGACCACTTAAGTGATATTTATGTACTTTTTTGATGCCGGATCTCACTTAAATGTATGTAAACTATGTCCGAATCCATTATCCAACCCATCGTCGGATAGGTCATCAAAAGACCTTTCCAATGAGTCCAATACATTGAAGATCTGGCAACCCTATCTCGAGTTATAACCACTTAAGTGATATTTATGTACTTTTTTGAAGCCGGATCTCACTTAAATGTATGTAAACTATGTCCGGATCCATCATTCAACCCATCGTTGGATAGATAATCGGAAGACCTTTCCAATGAGTCTAAAACATTTAAGATCTGGCAACCCTGTCTCAAGTTATGACCACTTAAGTGATATTTATGTACTTTTTTGCAGCCGGATCTCACTTAAATGTATGTAAACTGTGTCCGGATTCATCATTCAACCCATCGTTGGATAGGTAATTGAAAGACCTTTCCAATGAGTCCAAAACATTGAAGATCTGGCAACCCTGTCTCAAGTTATGACCACTTAAGTGAAATTTATGTACTTTTTTGATGCCGGATCTCACTTAAATGTATGTAAGCTATGTCCGGATCCATTATCCAACCCATCGTTGGGTAGGTAATCGAAAGACCTTTCCAATGAGTCCAAAACATTGAAGATCTGACAACGCTCAGTCTCAAGTTATGACCGCTTAAGTGACATTTGTGTATTTCTGGAGTTTTTTTTTGAAAAGGTCCAATAAACCAAATTTCCAGTTTTTGCTTGTTGGGTGTTTTCAAAACCTCCTTGAGTCAGGGGTATTAAAAAACCACCCAAAAAGGAAAAACTGAAAATTTGGTTTATTGGACCTTTTCAAAAAAAATACTCCTGATTTCTTTATTGCGAAACAAGCCTTACCTTACAAACTTCGTTCTGCCTTTTTTCGTTTGTTGACGTTTTTGACTTTTTTGCTTATTCAGCCTCCTGTGATCAAAACTTGATTTTAACCTTTCCCATACAATCTGCAAATTTTCCGGAATCGGTTCCAGAGTGGCCAAAGTTGTAACTTTTTGGCGTAAGAACCTTCCTTGGATTCACGAACTTACCATACGAACCCAACGCAACAAAGAGCACCTCGATCGGACGTTCCGTGTTGAATTGATTTGCGTTCGAACAAAACCGTCGAAATTTTGTATATATATAGAAGATAGATAGAATTTGTGTCCTAACCCATCACATCACCAAATGTTGGTAAAAAGTGAGGAAGGCAACAACCACATAGGTGGATTAAGTTAGTTTTTATTTTTAAAACCGCTGTATCTTCCCAACAGCTGGACATAGGACAATGGTCAATATGGAGACTTTTATGAATCGATTTCCTCTACCGGTTTTTAAAAATTTTGACGTTTAGACCACTTTTCAAAAACACAGTTTTAGTAAATGATTTTTGTATTTTTTAGGAGAGACATACCATCCTGCATTTTTCGTCAGTCTTTTGGTAACATTTTAGGCTATTTCCTCAAAAATTTTGAACGAAAAAAATCGTGACATCACCTTTAAATTTAAGTTTTAGACTTAAAAATCAAAAAATCTCATAGATGTGGCGTGTATTTCTGTTTCAGTGTATTTTTTTCAGAAAGCCCGCTCAATTTCCTACAAGTTTGTCTTTGACCACTTTTTGATACGACGCAACGGCTTCGAGGTACAGTACACAGAAAAAAATCAATTCTCGTAATCGTGAATTAAATTCACGAATGTGAGAACCACGAAGGAATTTATTCATGAGTATGGTGCGTTTGCACTATAAACGTAAATATATTCCTACGTGGTTCTAGCATTCGTGAATTTAATTCACGATTTCGAGAATTGATTTTTTTCAGTGTAGTTTTTAAATTACAAAATACAAAAAAATTTAAATACCTTACGCCCTTCCCAAATGTTATTTTCGAGTACTATTGGCTTATACAGGCCTAGGATAACATGTCTACAAAGTTTCATTGAAATCGGAGAGGGTCGGGTACAAAAGTACCAGAAAAATTCCTGATTTGAGCTGGAATTGCTCCTACATGGTAACGTGTCATCCTGAAGTCTGCGATAATAAAATGGGTATACCGCAATCGAGAAATTAAAAGTGAGAGTGTGTGCAACATGGAGTTAAACTTTCTATGAAGTTGCTGTGAAGGTTACCATGACACTTTGAAAAGTTTAACTCCATGTTGCACGCACACACTCTCACTTTTAATTTCTCGATAGATCAAAGTCATGGTCGCAGTGGTCTCAACCCAACAAAAAAAAAAAAAAACCTATTACAACATCCCAGCTGCGTATCGTGACAAAGCACGACAGAGACTTGAAGATATGGAGCGACATGCCTAGATGATCCTAAAATTTTGCAGAACTTGATTTGAACAAATCTGTAATTTCTGCGACCGAAAACATCGTTCCACCTTTTTTAAACGGCTGCCTCCGCGGATTTTTTGGCGATTTTTTTTTTACACGCGAAAAAAAAGTTGGAACGATGTTTTTGATCGCAAAAATTACAGATTAGATCAAATTAAGTTCTGCAAAGTTCTAGAATCATCTAGGCATCCTTACAAATCACTGGAAAGAAGAATTATCTTGATTGGTTTAGTTTTGCCCGAGAGCCATTGAGTTGAAGTTACCGTTCCAACTTTTTTGGAGCCTTGGGCGTTGGAATGTTAAGGGACGTGACAATATTGCGGACTCCTCGTCGAGGCTGTACCAGGGAGAGGACGACGAATTTGATGAGAGGGCGAACTCTTGGGAGGTGTGCCAACTCGAGCTGAACAGAGTGGGATTCCTGACTGAGGACGAGATCAAGAAATGTACTGCAAAAGATGACACCCTGCAAAAGGTACCTTTTTTCCCACAACAGCCTTGTAGCCTTGCTTCATGAAGAACGTGAACAAAGCCATGTCAACTGCACTTTTTATGGGTAGCGATTACCGGAAGGAGCTTCAAGCAACGGTACACGCATACAACGCCGCGGACCACACAGTCACCAAAGTACCACCCGAAGAGGTCTTCAGTGATCGCAAAATTAAGCGCGGCCTACCGTTACTTCTCCGCGGTAGGACGGAACATGATGATTTGGTGTTCGACGCCAGGGATCCCGAGGCGAAGATAAAATCCAAGGCACGGGAAGACACACACCGTGGAGCTAAACGGAGTACAGTCAAACCAGGGGATGCGGTCTTGATCGAGCGCCAGTCCAAGGCAAAGGGAGAAACTCTAAACCAAAAAGGTTCAGAAGTGGCGAGAACTCCGACCGATCATTCAAGAGGCACAACGTTCCGACTGGGGCGTCATGATCAGGAAGTTAAGGAGATTGATCAACAGCGGCCGAGAAGAACAGTGAAGACCCCCTCACACCTCTTGGATTATATCCGTTCGGTTGAGGATGAGTTTTGATGGCCAAGACGGAAAGCAACAGGCTGTTGAGTAAACGAGAATAAAATATGACTAGAACTTTTTTTGTGTTTTTTCTTGAGAAAGGAAGGGCGACGTGTGGGTTGACCAGTGGTGTCACGGTTCGCTTATGAGCGTATCATAACCACTCAATCGACGAACCTATCGGGTGAGCGCTTATTGAACGCTCAGAGCGGCGGGTTTGACCGGTTCACGAACCAAAATCCCGATCATCATTTCTCTGCTCGCTTGCCGCTCCGGTCTGAACGGAGTAAAATAGATTAGAGTAGATTTCCGGCTACACAGGGGTGACATTGATAGCCGGGGAGTGATTGATAACACTGACGATCGTCAGTGTTCAATACAGCCCGTACTTGTGTGTAATCTAAGATGGTGGAAAAATGGCGGCATTGGGATACATTAACCTTAACATAACGAAACATTTTTCTTTGTTGTCATCAATGTGTTGGATTCTTTAGAAAAAACGTTTTTTTTCTAATTCAGCTTTGATTTTAATGTATTAAACATATATTTGTAAGAATGCTAAATTAGATTTGGTTTGAATCTTGACTTAAAATAATCAAGTCAAAGATGTACACTAATTAGTTTTGAATAATGTGATTGAACTATTTTTCATATATTAAGGAAAATTAAGTTTTGTAGTCAACCTGGACATCTTTTTGCAAGCGAGGTGGTAACTCCTTGTATATTGCCTCTGGTACATTGTCTGAAATTATTATATCAGGAAGTCATGAATTAGGCTTCCGAAATGTTTATGCTTAGATACTCACCATTACAACGATAAACCAAATCAGACCATATGATCATTTCTTGAGAGAAACAAAATACGCCCAGGCGGCCACCTTTCAGTGTTGAATCATAAATGTTTCCAGAGTCAGCCACCATTTTTTCACCGTCAAAGATTCTAAGTCTTATCAATCCAACTTTAGGACGATGCAGGAGTAACCAACGATACGCAGTACGTTCTTTCCATCCTACATTCCTTGGGTCTTTCCATAACAGTTTGACTTGATCCTTCGTATCCCCGGTATGCCATAAGCTGTTACGGAGCATCTGGCCTGGCCCCGTGCTACTATCGATAAGCTTGATTTGAATTCCCGGTTCAGCTGAAGCTCGGAATGGTGTTGCCTGCCAGTATGTCTGGATGTTCTTCTTCCACATAACAGCGTAGAATTTGTGATTATCCTGGTAACTGAACACGAACCCAACGTAGTCGTCATCAATCTCAGTGTCAACGAAGAATGTTCCTTCGAAATCAACTCCACCGAATGCATCGTACCTATAAAAAACTTTTTTAATCACACCGACTAACAAAATGTCTGCGCAGGCAGGGAAGCATAAATTTTGCAGTCCTCAGAAACGCTTGCATTTTGACACTGGCCTACAAAAATTGACTAAAATGATGGTGCAAGCTCAATTCGACGGGAATCAAGAATTTTAAGGTCCCCCGAAATCACGTACACTTTGAATTTTTTTAAATGTTTAGAGAGGGGTGAACGGTTTTTCTCCAAAGTTTGTATTGAGTTTTAGTGCGGTTTGCTCCTCCATATTGCATTAAGGTGACAAAAAATTGAAAGTTTTGGAAAATCTGAAAAGATAACCCTTGGCTCGATTCTTTAGGCAATAATAACAACTGTGCAGTGCGTGGCCGAATGGTTACGCTGTCCGCTTTGTAAGCGGATGATTCTGGGTTCGATTCCCATCTGCTGCAACCTTCCATCGGATGAGGAAGTAAAATGTCGGTCCCGGCCTTGGTTGTTAGGCCGTTAAGTCATTCCAGGTGTAGGAGTCGTCTCCATGCCATAAGTACAAATAACACACCAAACCAAGCCTACTCCGGTGGAATCGCTGGCGGCGGTTGGACTCGCAATCCAAAGGTCGTCAGTTCAAACACTGGGGTGGAAGGTTCCTTGGAGTAAAAGAGGTTTGGGTGCTCTCCCCATTCAAACCTTCGGACTCCTAGGTTCGAGCAGAAACTTGCAATAGAGACCACAAAAGACCCGGGGGTCGTTAATGTGGATGGTTTGATTTTTTTTTGAACAACTGTGCCAATTTTAAGCCAAATCGGTTAAGGTTAAGGTTGTCGTTGAAGTTTATATGGGGAAAATCGCTAAAATGTATGAGGAAAAACATCGTTTCAGGATTTTGGCAGCAAATAGCTCGCCCAAAATTGGCCAAGTGTGAGATTCTTGTAGGAACTTTGTCTATACAGCAAATTCTGAGATTCGTTTCAATTAATATTTCGTCTGTTTGTGCTATCTTGTGACAACGACCATTTAGTACTATTCGAGAAAATCGATTTTTAAAGTTTGATTATAAATATTTTTAAAACTTTGAATGATAGATTCAAACTTGTTGAAGCAATCGGTCCGTATACTATCGCTTAACAAACGCTCCAAGTCTCAACTAATTTGGCTACACCAGTTAAAAGATACAGTAAACTATGTAAACAAAAATCTGAATAGCACGTGTCATAAGTGTGTTTCGAAAGTAAAATTGTACTATTTGTCACAAGTGTGCAAAGCATCTGGTAGTGTTTGTTAAGTATAGCAAAACATCATCATCAACTCATTTCGACCAAAATGGTATATGTCACAAGATAGATAAGGGTACAAGAAGATCCGAGTTGATCAGCTTATATACTTGAAAGTATCACACCAAATTCTGTTGTTCGTTTTCAGTAAATAAGTTTACTGAAAATTTGCACCCGTTTGGTTGGTTGCACACACACCACACACACACATAAGTTTACTGAAAATTTTCAGTAATCCTATTTTTACTGAAATTCAGCATAAGTTTTTTGGAATTACTGAAAATCAGTAAACCGTATCAAATTTACTGAAAATCAGTAACATTGCTGCCAGTCTATTTATGTTTCTGACATTTGCTCTGCCAGTCTATTTGGTCGCCATTTTAGTTTGTTCTCGAAGCGTGCCGTTGTAAGTTGAGATTTTATCCGCGTCCCCGGGGTAGGAAACCTGCCCGTTCAATCCGGTAAATCCCCGGTGGTTAAAAATCCACGGTCAGCACTGTCTGCGGGTAGAACAAAGATATTTTTTTTTATTTTTCCCAAGAGTTCTGTAACAAAATTATGCGGGACCCAAAAATGGCAATTTTTGACCCACTTTGACCCAGAGACCCACCGGAATATCTCCGGCCACCGGAACATTTCCGGGTTTTGCGGGTCATTTTCGGAAAAAAGGACATTCTAACGAGTTCAACTAATAAAGAAGTATGCCAATTGGTTGAGTTTTCGCTGAGCTATGGCCATTTTAGTGATTCCAGTTTCACCCAGGCTTATACGGATTAACTGAAGACACAGTTCAGTTTGACAGTAAAGAATTACTTCAGTATTGTTTGACAATTCGTGCTTACTGAAAATTCAGTTCACTTTGACAACTTATAATTACTGAAAATTCAGTTTTATTTGACAGATCTTCGATTGCTGAAAATTCAGCTTTTCTTACGTCATTTTGACATTTTCAAACTTACTGAAAAACCAGTTTACCATCTGTCATCCTGGTCCGGGTACTTAGCCGAATGGTTAAGCGATCTGCCTTTCAAGCAGACGATCAGGGATCGAATCCCGCCCGGTCACCTCGCCACCGATTTTTCGGTGGCAACTTGAACCCCCTGCTCCCTCTGGGAGCACCAGATCCACGGTAATTAATTACCACACACACACACATGCCGCTCCCTCCACTACAACAACTAGCGGTGGGTGAGTGGGGAATGGACGGGAAGATGACCAACCAACCACACCGCAACGCGTGAAGGAAGGAAGGAAGACTCTTCCAACAAGATCTCCCGGAAGATCATCAACATCCATCAAGACGAAGAACAATAGATCTCGGATCTATAAATAGACGCACGGCTCCGTGATGGCAAGGCCGATTGAGCCAGTTAGGGTATAGGTTAAGATAGAGAACAAAGAATAATAATAATCTGTCATCCTGATTGGTTTCAGGAAACTGAAGTTTCAGCAATTAACTATTTACGGAAAAACTTGCTGAAGATTCAGTCGTGCAGATTTCAGTAAATTTTTACTGAAATTCAGTGAAAGAAAGTTGCTGTGTATATAAGGGGTATATAGGAAATAAATATGAAAATACTTTTTACTAAAAAAAATCACCAAAAATCAGGATCAACTCAGATCGCACCTTTCGACAAAGTTGTAGGAAATTAATTTCCTACAAGAATCTCATAGGTAAATTATTTTGGACGAGACCCGCGCCACCTGGCAAAAAAAATACTGAAACGATGTTTTTCTGCATACATTTTTTCGATTTTCCCCATATAAACTTCAACGATAAAAAGTGACCCCTTAACCTTAAACGATTTGGCTCAAAATTGGCTTAAATACTTGTTTTTGCCTAAGGAATCAAATTAGAGGGTATCTCTGATGTCGTTTTTTTTATTGTCACACTAATATGGCATGCAATTTCTGGATTGTTTGCTAAAGTGACGAACCGCCCTAATTCTTCATACAAACGTTGGAGAAAAACCATCCAACCCTCTTTAAATAATTTTGAAAAATTCAAAGTGCACGTGTTTTCGGGGGACCTTCAAATTCATGATCCCCTCGAATCGAGCTTGCACCATCATTTTTGCCAAACTAAAGCAAATAACGCTGATGATCTTACCCAACGGCCAGCCCTGGATCGCTGTTTTGTGTTTGTACTATTTCTGCTCCCTTGTTATAAATAACCCAATTTGGATCGATCTGTGAATCTCCTTCAGGATCCAACACAACAGTCTGATATGTCCGGAAGTCAGTTGAGAATATTTTTGAATTGTTGGGACAGTTGTCCAAGTAGTTTGGAATAAGATCTAAATCAAAGTCCTCTTCACAAATATCTCCAACACCATCGTCTAAAAATAAGATTGAATAAGTTTCAAATAAGAAGTTATAAAAAATACAAAAGTTCATCACTGTTGGCATCAGTTTGATCCGGGTTTGGTACGATCGGGCAATTGTCATCGGCATTCAGAATTCCATCGTTATCCGCGTCAGGATCGCACAAGTCTCCTCTACCGTCTCCATCGGTGTCCAGCTGATCGGAGTTTGCCAGTTTAGGACAATTGTCTTGGCTGTCTTGTATTCCGTCCCGATCCCTATCGATATCGCTATCGCATGCGTCACCGATCAAATCATTATCGGAATCCATCTGGAACAAGTTACATATATTATTAAAATAAGAAAGGTAAATGTTTGGCCGCATAACACCCCATTGAAAGATGGTAAATAATGTAGACACGAGAACCCTCATTGATTGCACAGAAAAAAAAGTTGAATTTTTGAATGTTGAAAATTTGGTAGGTTGAATATTACCTTTTTTTGAGTAATAATACATAAAAAAATGTGTAAATCTGATGAATATTCATCAAAAACTGATGAAAATTCATCATTATCTGAGGTAAAACTAATGATTTTTTTGACACAAAATCTGGCACCATTTCCTGATGAATATTACCATCATTTTTTTCTGTGTGCTAAATTTGAAATTCATTTAGACATGCCATGCATCTCACTGGGTTAGTTTTGAAAGGCAATAATAGACTTGCCTGGTTGACGTTGGCAACAGCTGGGCAGTTGTCACAGACATCACCAATTCCGTCTCCATCAGTATCGAGCTGATTGGTGTTAGCCTTCCTTGGACAATTATCTCTCTCATTCAAAATGCCATCATTGTCGATATCCGGATCGCAGGCATCGCCAATGCCGTCCCTGTCGACGTCATGTTGATCAATATTCGCGACCGTGGGACAGTTATCACATGCATCTCCCTGCTTATCACCACCCTCCTTATCGGTGTCTAATTGATCAGGATTGTGTACCAAAGGGCAGTTGTCCTATGTAGATATAAAAATGTCAGTCTAAATCAATCCTACTAACCAGAACTCACATACAGGACTGTTAAGCACACCATCGTTGTCGGCATCTGGATCGCAGGCGTCACCAACACCATCTTTGTCAGCATCTTCCTGTCCAGAGTTTGGCACATACACGCAGTTATCCTGGCGACATCTACTGTCCGTACAGCCTAAATCGAAATCTGCCCAACCATCTAAGTCTCTATCTAAACCGCAGTGGAAACCATTTCCAGCCCATCCTACTTTACACTTGCATCTAGAAAAATAGAATAAAATTCATACAAAATTTGTTCAAAACAAAAGGTTCTAAAAAGTGATTTTTTGACGTTCACTCACTTGTAAGTATTTCCACCTGCATGCTTACAAATTGCATTTTTGTCACAAATAGTGCCATCCAAGCACATTCCCTCTACCGCTATGCAGCCGTATGTTGAATTCCGGATAAATCCCCTGCTACACTGACACTCGTATGAGCCCTCCAAGTTGATACAGATCGAATTAGGACCGCATCGAGCGGATCCATCTGCGCACTCGTCAACATCGTTACACCTTTGACGCTGCAAAGCGTAGTCAAATGTAGCCGCATATAACCCACCGCTATGCAGGCCAGTAAATCCTGGTGGACAAGGCTCACATCGGAATCCGGGCGATAGATTTGTACAACGCACCCTTACATCACAGGGTTCAATGAGATCACACTATATTCAAGGATGAAAAACAAAAAAATACCCATGCAGTTACTGAATTTGGAAAGTATGATACATTTTTTTACAATTTAAAAAATATTGATTGATGAGCATTAAGTTATTTAAGTGAATTCATTATAAAATTATTACCTCGTCTATATCGTGACAAACAGTTCCGTTTCCACCGAACCCAACCGGACAAGCACCACACTTGTAATAAGGAGGTTGTTCTATCATTGAACACTGGACACCTGAAAGCATGAACAGCGAGAGTTGTCACACTATACGAAATATTATCATGCAATCTTTACAGTTGCATATTTTTCGCAAACAAGATCAAATCCCTTAACAAAACTAAATTCGATGTCAAAGGCTTAGTGGTTTTTGGGTTTCAAAACCCAAAAAAAATTACCCAATAGTGCAATAGAAGCTTGCTGGAAATAACATCATTTTTTTGCCTTCCTCACCTTACTGAGGAAAGTATAAAATCACTCGAAAAACAAAATTCTTAATTTGACCTAGACCCACCTTCATGTATTAATCTTCTCATTGAAAAGTGCCGGCGACAAAATTGGGCGAAAAGTTCACCGCCCGGAGATCGCGAGTTGGCGCGAGTGAATGAACACCGCGAAAAAAGATTCAGGGGTTCATTGGGGTTAAATGATCATTTCGTCATTCATTTCGTTAACACTCCTCCGTCCAAGCCTCCGAAACCGTTGCTTCGCTAATTTCAACTCGCTCGCATTTGGCCCCATTTCAACCAATCTTGATCGTTCTTGCAGCATTCGAACCGGTAGGATTTCAAGATTCATCTGAAATAAGAACGAACTTGATCCGACTAACCTGCTAGTCACACCGACTAAATTCGTCGAAGCAACTCTTTTAGGCGCTCGTTTTAGGGAACACGTCATGGCCAAATCAACAAGAAAGCATTAAAATTTGAATTCAACCATCCAAATTTAACTAATTTGGGGTCGCTGAACACGAATATGACACTTAGAATATTCCAAAGTATTCAGAAATCCAGAAATCCAAGATGGCGGCCAATATGGCGCCTGTAGTACATTGGGAACATATATTTGAGGGTGTAATAGTGATTCAACCACTCAAATCTAACTAATTTGAGGTCGCTGAACAAGAATATGACACTTAGAAAATCCCAAAGTATTCAGAAATCCAGAAATCCAAGATGGCGGCCAATATGGCGTCTGTAGTATATTGGGAATATTTTGTTGAGGTTGTAATAGTGATTCAACCACTCAAATGTAACTAATTTGGGGTCGCTGAACACGAATATGGAACTTAGAATATTCCAAAGTATTCAGAAATCCATAAATCCAAGATGGCGACCAATATGGCGCCTGTAGTATATTGGGAACATATATTTGAAGGTGTAATAGTGATTCAACCACTCAAATCTAACTAATTTGAGGTCGCTGAACACGAATATGACACTAAGAATATCCCAAAGTATTCCGATGTCAAGAATTTCAATATGGCGGCCAATATGGCGCCTGTAAAATATTGGGAATATTTATTTGAGGGAGTAATAGCCATTCAACCACTCAAATCCAACTAATTTGGGGTCGCTGAACACGAATATGTCACTTTGTAAATTCCAAAGTATTCTGCAATTCAGAAATCCAAGATGGCGGCCAATATGGGACCCTGTAGTATATTGGGAATATTTATATGAGGGTGTAACAGCCATTCAACCCCTCAAATCTAACTAATTTGGGGTCGCTGAACACGAATATGACACTTGGTATATTCCAACGTATTATGAAATTCAGAAATCCAAGATTGCGGCCAATATGGCGCCTGTAGTATATTGGGAATATTTTTTTGAGGTTGTAATAGTGATTCAACCACTCAAATGTAACTAATTTGAGGTCGCTGAACACGAATATGACGCTAAGAATATACCAAAGTATTCCGATGTCAAGAATTTCAATATGGCGGCCAATATGGCGCCTGTAAAATATTGGGAATATTTATTTGAGGGTGTAATAGCCATTCAACCACTCAAATCCAACTAATTTGGGGTCGCTGAACACGAATATGACACTTTGTAAATTCCAAAGTATTCTGAAATTCAGAAATCCAAGATGGCGGCCAATATGGAGCCTGTAGTATATTGGGAATATTTATATGAGGGTGTAATAGCCATTCAACCCTCAAATCTAACTAATTTGGGGTCGCTGAACACGAATATGTCACTTTGTAAATTCCAAAGTATTCTGCAATTCAGAAATCCAAGATGGCGGCCAATATGGAGCCTGTAGTATATTGGGAATATTTATATGAGGGTGTAGCAGCCATTCAACCCCTCAAATCTAACTAATTTGGGATCGCTGAACATGAATATGACACTTGGTATGTTCCAAAGTTTTCAGAAATTCAGAAATTCAAGATGGCGGCCAATATGGCACCTGTAGTATATTGGGAATATTTATTTGAGGTTGTAATAGTGATTCAACCACTCAAATGTAACTAATTTGGTGTCGCTGAACACGAATATGACACTAAGAATATCCCAAAGTATTCAGAAATCCAGAAAAAAAATAAAAATTATTCCCAACATACTACAGGCGCCATTTTGGCAGCCATCTTAGATTTCTGGATTTCTGAGTACTTTGGGATATTCTTAGTGTCATATTCGTGTTCAGTGACTTCAAAATATTTAGATTTAAGATGTTGAATTACTATTACAACCTCAAATCAATATTCCCAATATACTACAGGTGCCATATTGGCCGCCATCTTGGATTTCTGAATTTCAGAATACTTTGGAATATACCAAGTGTCATATTCATGTTCAGCGACCCCAAATAAGTAAGATTTGAGTGGTTGAATGGCTTTTACAACCTCAAATAAATTTTCCCAATATTCTACAGGTGCCATATTGGTCGCCATATTGAAATTCTTGATATCGGAATACTTTGGGATATTCTAAGTGTCATATTCGTGTTCAGCGACCTCAAATCAGTTAGATTTGAGTGGTTGAATCACTATTACAACCTCAAATAAATATTCCCAATATACTACAGGCGCCATATTGGCCGCCACCATGGATTTCTGGATTTCGGAATACTTTGGAATAGTCTTAGTGTCATATTCGTGTTCAGCGACCTCAAATTAGATAGATTTGAGTGGTTGAATCACTATTACACCCTCAAATATATGTTCCCAATATTCTACAGGCGTCATGGATTTCTGGATTTCTGAATACTTTGGAATGTTAGAATATTCCTCATATTCATACCCCAAATTGGTTGGATCAATCAAATCAAATCAAATTATTCGCTCTACAGCATTGCCGTGGCGTTCTCGATTGCGAGATTCCTACTCGAAACTAGGTGTTCGAAGGCTTGATTGTTGAGGCAATTGCAAACTTCTTTTTACACCTTAGCTTCCATCCACCCGGGATTCGAACTGACGACCTTTGGATTGTTAGTCCAACTGCCTACCAGCGACTCCACCGAGACAGGACCCAGGGAGACGATTCCTACACCTGGACTGAGCTAACGACCTAACCTTTTTAGGTTAGTCCGGGGCCAACATTTACTTCCCGTCCGACGGAAGGCGTGATCAGACAAATCTCGTCTCGAAAAATGCCATCGGGACCGTCTGGGATCGAACCCAGGCCGACTGGGTGAGAGTTAACCACGCTTACCCCTACACCACGGTCCCGGCATATTGGTTGGATTTGAGTGGTTGAATGGCTTTTACAACCTCAAATAAATATTCCCAATATACTACAGGCGCCATATTGGCAACCATCTAGGATTTCTGGATTTCTGAATACTTTGGGATATGCTTAGTGCCATATTCGTGTTCAGCGAACTCAAATTAGTAAGATTTGAGTGGTTGAATCACTATTACAACCTCAAATAAATACTCCCAATATTCTACAGGCGTCATATTAGCCGCCATCTTGAATTTCTGGATTTCTGAATACTTTGGAATATTCTTAGTGTCATATTCGTGTTCAGCGACCTCAAATCAGTTAGATTTGAGTGGTTGAATCACTATTACAACCTCAAATAAATATTCCCAATATACTACAGGCGCCATATTGGCAACCATCTTGGATTTCTAGATTTCTGAATACTTTGGGATATTCTTAGTGTCATATTCGTGTTCAGCGACACCAAATTAGTTACATTTGAGTGGTTGAATCACTATTACAACCTCAATAAAATATTCCCAATATACTACAGGTGCCATATAGGCCGCCATATTGGATTTCTGAATTTCATAATACTTTGGAATATACCAAGTGTCATATTCATGTTCAAATAAGTAAGATTTGAGTGGTTGAATGGCTTTTACACTCTCAAATAAATATTCCCAAAATTCTACAGGCGTCATATTGGCAACCATCTTGGATTTCTAGATTTCTGAATACTTTGGAATATTCTAAGTGTCATATTCGTGTTCAGCGACCTCAAATCAGTTAGATTTGAGTGGTTGAATCACTATTACAACTTCAAATAAATATTCCCAATATACTTCAGGCGCCATATTGGCCGCCATCTTGGATTTCTAGATTTCTGAATCCTTTGGAATATTCTAAGTGTCATATTCGTGTTCAGCGACCCCAAATTAGTTAAATTTGAGTGGTTAAATGGCTATTACACCCTCATATAAATATTCCCAATATACTACAGGCGCCATATTGGCCGCCATCTTGGATTTCTGGATTTCTGAATACTTTGGGATTTTCTAAGTGTCATATTCTTGTTCAGCGACCTCAAATTAGTTGGATTTGAGTGGTTGAATCACTATTACAACCTCAAATATATGTTCCCAATATTTTACAGGCGCCATATTGGCCGCCATCTTGGATTTCTGAATTTCTGAACACTTTGGAATATACAAAGTGTCATATTCGTGTTCAGCGACCCCAAATCAGTTGGATTTGAGTGGTTGAATGGCTTTTACAATCTCAAATAAATACTCCCAATATACTACAGGCGCCATATTGGCCGCCATCTTGGATTTCTGGATTTCTGAATACTTTGGAACTTTCTAAGTGTCATATTCTTGTTCAGCGACCTCAAATTAGTTAGATTTGAGTGGTTGAATCACTATTACACCCTCAAATATATGTTCCCAATATAGTACAGGTGCCATATTGGTCGCCATCTTTGATTTCTGGATTTCTGAATACTTTGGAATATTCTAAGTGTCATATTCGTGTTCAGCGACCCCAAATTAGTTACATTTGAGTGGTTGAATCACTATTACAACCTCAAAAAAATATTCCCAATATACTACAGGCGCCATATTGGCCGCCATCTTGGATTTCTGGATTTCTGAATACTTTGGGATTTTCTAAGTGTCATATTCTTGTTCAGCGACCTCAAATTAGTTGGATTTGAGTGGTTGAATCACTATTACACCCTCAAATATATGTTCCCAATATTTTACAGGGGCCATATTGGCCGCCATCTTGGATTTCTGAATTTCTGAATACTTTGGGATTTTCTAAGTGTCATATTCTTGTTCAGCGACCTCAAATTAGTTAGATTTGAGTGGTTGAATCACTATTACACCCTCAAATATATGTTCCCAATATAGTACAGGCGCCATATTGGTCGCCATCTTTGATTTCTGGATTTCTGAATACTTTGGAATATTCTGAGTGTCATATTCGTGTTCAGCGACCCCAAATTAGTTAAATTTGAATGGTTAATTTCAAATTTTAATGCTTTCTTGTTGATTTGGCCATGGTGTGTTCCTAAAACGAGCGCCTAAAAGAGTTGCTTCGACGAATTTAGTCGGTGTTACTAGCAGGTAAGTCGGATCAGGTTCGTTCTTGTTTTAGATGAATCTTGAAATCCTACCGGTTCAAATTCTGCAAGAACGATCAAGATTGGTTGAAATGGAGTCAAATGCGAGTGAGTTGAATTTAGCGAAGCAACTGTTTCGGAGGCTTGGTCGTCCGTGTAAGTGAAATATGCCTTGGACGGAGGAGTGTTAAAAAATAATTATTTTTTCGTAAATATCGCTACTTTGATGCGATGTTAATCATTTTTACAGTAAATTAGGCATTGTTACATCAAATTTGACCTTTCAAACGCACTAGAATGGCCAAATTTTAAAACATCAATGTTTGCCAATTTGACCGTTTTACCCCCAATTCCCCTTGTAGAACAAAAGAAAAGTTCATCCGCGGTCTGTCACACTCAAAAAACTCCACACGTTGATGCTACGTGAAAAATCACGTAACCTCGATTTTACCCTCACTAGGCCCGTTTTACGTGACGCACGTAAAAATAATGTGAATGTGTTCTGGCAAAAAAAATATGTTCACTTTGAAGTTACGTGGAACCCCTTATAGTATTTTTCCACTAGGTTTATTCATGTAGCTTTTATGTGTTTTGAAATGTAACTTCAACGAGACTCGAGTGCGCTATTCTGTGAAATTTCTACGTGATTATTTTAGTATGAAAATTGATAGCGAACGGCAAAGGTCTGCAGCTGGAGTTGTTCTCGCCAAATTTATTTTAAAATGGAACAGACGGTAAGTTAAGTTAAGTTTGATAAATTTTTAATAATTACAGCTATTTTTTCCTTTTTTGCAGAATCTGACCTCTGGAAGTAATCATCTTCATTCCCAGCGGCCACAGGAATTCTGGCCCGTTCCAACCTTAGCGGCCGGTGGTGCCGTGGTGCTCAATGCCACCGAAAATTGCATGGACAAGACCAACGGGTTTAGCTGAGTGTTCTCCGGAGGATTTCGAGTCTAGATTGCACAACTCGTTCTTGAGCATCCAGCTGGTGGTCAGATTGTCTAGGCCGGATGCGTTGCGAACGTCGTCCTGGCCTTGAAACGGGTTCCCGTGTGCATGCAGGCCGGCAGAATCGGCTAACTAAACCACTGGTAAAATGGTCTCATCGGTGTTTCCGAAAAAATCTAATCTTTATAATGTTTGTAAATTATTGAAAAATATACCAAGTTTGTGCAAATTGAACTGAAATCATTTTTATTTCTATTCGAAAAAATAAAATAAAGTGAGGCAAAACTGAAATCTACTACTACAAAAACCATATAACGTTTACTAAAACAAACACGTAGAAATCGTCAATTGATTCATTTAGCTTTTACGTGTGAAACACGTAAAATCGATGTGAACTGATCTGGCCAAATAAATTCCGTTTCTACTAGAGTCATCTTGTAGAAGTTACGTGAAAACTTTAGTGGAAAAATACCACATAGCTTTTCACGTAACATCAACGTGAATGTTTTTTTGCAGCAGCGCGCTGTTTTGTTTGCTGGATCAACATTTGGAAATGTCGAACGTTGAAGAAAATCGCTCAAAAAATGGAAATTAACCGATTTCAAATGTTATGGCCGCAAATGAAAGGTTCTGGCGAGTTATGCTATGTTATGGCCGAAAACTAGTTCTGGCGAGGGTTCTGGGCACTGCGGCAATGGATTTTACAAGCGGGTTGCTTCCGGTTGCATTTGATTTGAGGAGAAGGTTTTTCAATCCACCAGGGGCTTATTCGGGGGCAACAGTTTCGGTAATCCGGAACTTCCGGTAAGTTTCATATTTGCAGTGTTTAGCATGAAAAACAAACTTAGACCAATCTTTCAAGTGTGCGCTCTTTTTGAGGAGGGGGCGCAAACCGAAGAAGAGCGAAACTCGGGGGAGCGTTATTTCGGGGTTTGAGCGCAAATCGAAGGAGCGTTATTGCAGGGTTTTGGCGTAAAATGGGATTTTCTGTTTTAATATTATTTACAATTAAACGAAACATTTATATAAGGTGTCATCCACAAAACACTGATAATGGACCATCCTCAAATCTGGGTATCCAAGAACTCCCGGATGTCATGGCCTAGATAGCTACCTGATCAACGGAGGTCTCGACGGAGGTCTATATGAGCAATTCTCTGAGATTTCGGTCATTCGATTTTTTTTTTGTATTTTTTAGTCCGGCTGAAACTTTTTTGGTGCCTTCGGTATGCCCAAAGAAGCCATTATGCATCATTAGTTTGTCCATATAATTTTCCATACAAATTTGGCAGCTGTCCATACAAAAATGATATGTGAAAATTCAAAAATCTGTTTCTTTTGAAGGAATTTTTCGGCAAAGTTGTAGGTATGGATATGGACTACACTGAAAAAAATGATACACGGTAAAAAAAATTTGGTGATTTTTAATTTAACTTTTTGTCACTAAAACTTGATTTGCAAAAAAAACACTATTTTTAATTTTTTTTATTTTTTTATATGTTTTAGAGGACATAAAATGCCAACTTTTCAGAAATTTCCAGAATGGGCAAAAAATCATTGACCTAGTTATGATTTTTTGAATCAATACAGATTTTTTTCAAAAAATCGAAATATTGGTCTCAAAAATTTTTCAACTTCATTTTTCGATGTAAAATCGAATTTGCAATCAAAAAGTACTTTAGTAAAATTTTGATAAAGTGCACCGTTTTCAAGTTATAACCATTTTTAGGTAACTTTTTTGAAAAAAGTCGCAGTTTTTCATTTTTTAAAATTAGTGCCCATTTTTGCCCACCTTTGAAAAAAATATTTTTGAAAAGCTGAGAAAATTCTCTATATTTTGCTTTATTGAACTTAATAAAATAATTTCAAAAATTTAAAATCAAGACTAACATTACAAACGGGCCAAACATTCAATATCACGGCCATTTGAAATGTTAGTCTTGATTTTAAATTTTTGAAAATATTTATTTCGAAAAGATCGAAAAATTTCTCGAATGTTTCATGTTTTAACATTGTAAATCAGACCTTTAGTTGCTGAGAAATCGACATTAGAAAATGGTGGGTTGTTTGGGTGAGACTAAGAAAACATCAATTTTCCTGTTTTTAAACCTTCGCATGGCAATATCTCAGCAACTAAAGGTCGTATCAACAAAGTCCGGAAAAACAAAATAAAGAGAATTTTCTCAGCTTTTCAAAAATATTTTTTTCAAAGGTGGGCAAACATGGGCACTAATTTTAAAAAATAAAAAACTGCGACTATTTTCAAAAAAGTTACCTAAAAATGATTATAACTTGAGAACGGTGCACTTTATCAAAATTTCACTAGAGTATTTTTTGATTGCAAATTCAATTTTACATCGAAAAATGAAGTTGAAAAATTTTTGAGACCAATATTTCGTTTTTTTGAAAAATCTGTGTTGATTCAAAAAATCATAACTCGGTCAAAGATTTTTTGCCCATTCTGGAAATTTCTGAAAAGTTGGCATTTTATGTCCTCTAAAACATATAAAAAAAAAAAATATCAAAAATAGTGTTTTTTTGCAAATCAAGTTTTAGTGACAAAAAGTTAAATTAAAAATCACCATTTTTTTACCGTGTATCATTTTTTTCAGTGTAGTCCATATCCATACCTACAACTTTGCCCAAGACACCAAATCGATCAAGAAATTCCTTCAAAAGATACAGATTTTTGAATTTTCACATATCATTTTTGTATGGACAGCTGCCAAATTTGTATGGAAAATTATATGGACAAACTAATGATGCAAAATGGCTTCTTTGGGCATACCGAAGGCACCAAAAAACTTTCAGCCGGATTAAAAAATACAAAAATTAAAATTAAAGAAAAAGACCGATTCCGTAGAGAACTGCTCATATGGGTGAATTAACCATCGGTATACACTCAACCCCCGATGGTTGGTCACTTTTTCGTTTGACACTTTTTTAGTTTGTACCCCGTTGGCTGGTCAAAGTCAAACTAAAAAGTGACGAACTGTCACTTTTTACACGGCGATCACGCACACTATCAAAACACACGTTTGGTAGTGTGCGTGAACTCCGTGTAAAAGGGGTGTCAAACTAAAAAGTGACCCCGTTCGTCTGACAACAGTTGGTATCAAACCATCGGGGTTTGAGTGTAGCTTCAGTGAACAACGATGGACACACTGGGGTACGTTGGATTGTTTAAAGTCTTCTAAGAACTCCTTGAAGTTATGACCTGGATATCAACCAGATCAACGGAGGTCTAAAAAAAAATCAAACCATCCACATTAACGACCCCCGGGTCTTTTGTGGTCTCTATTGCAAGTTTCTGCTCGAACCTAGGAGTCCGAAGGCTTGTCGGTGGCTTCATCCGAATCGCGTAGATCCCCCCGGTCTACTTTGATGGAAAAAGTATTTCCCGGGTGCTTGTGTGTGTTGTTTTGCATGTGTTAAAACTGCATCGAAAGTGGAACAAATTCGATTTAAGATTTGCCCCAGCAAGAAAGAAGGAGAACTGTTCGATGACACCGATGCTGCGCTTGGTGACACCGGACAATCTGGTGCTGGCCTCGGGTGAGTACGTTCTATGTTGTTTGATGTATGAAAGTGAGAGTGACTGTAGTGAATGAATGTGTTTTGATTTGCGAGAGTCATTTGAGAGAGTGAGAACCGTGATATCAAGTCAATTGACACGCTTGACTAGAATTACTAACTCCTCATTGTTTCTGGGGGTCGAACCCAACAATGAGTAGGAAATGGAAAACATAAATTGTTTTTTGCAAACACAAATATAATCTATTCTATTGATTCAAAGAGTGAGTTTGTGTGTGTGTGTGTGTGTGTGTGTGTGTGTGTGTGTGTGTGTGTGTGTTTACGTTAGGGTGAATGAAATCGTACTGCTATATTCCGTTCATTTTCTAATATGTAAATAATAGCGTAAATTATAAATATCATGTCGTTTGCTGCCAGTGATGCCTCGCGGTCACTTTGAACAATTGCTCGTGATTTTTTTTTTTTTTGTCCTTTTACTCGCTAGCTATCAGTCTTTCCTTTATCATCGTGGATCGGAAGGCACGACGCCGGTTGAGTTCGTCTAGGTTTTTGAGTTTTTATAACACGTTAATATCATTACAAATACGCAAAGCCAAGAGAAGTTAATTTGAGTAACGCGCCGGTCGGGATAGAAAATATTTTTTGTCATGATTTGCGGTAAATGCTATTGGTGAGTCCGAATTGCGATGCCTTTCCGTCGGGTCGCAAGATTTTTCGCGGTTTGTTTTTCGTTTATTTTTTTTCGCGTGCGTATCTGTGTTTGAAGGTAAGGCTGCCTGATGACAGCTGAGTTAGTTCGATTTGCGATGCCTCTCCGTCGGGTCGCTAGAATTTTCGTGATCGTCGTCGTACCATTTCAGCTCGATAAACATCGTAACTCGTCGTTCGCACCGTTAATCAGTACCTCACTAAACATCAATCATTTAAAACTCGTAAAATCATATCAAGCTAAAAATTACACTTTTTAATCCTTCATTTATTAATTACAAATGATTTTGGTTCTATCTTTCCACAGCCGGCTGTCTAAGACTAAACCATTTCATTTAAAATTTAACAACCGATAAACGGGAAATGTCTCATCCGCAGCATCCGAGTGTTTGCCTTGAGAATAATATATAACACCTTTCAACAAACACTATGATTTTGGGTCGCATCATCATCTTCTATGATGAATCCTGACCAAACACCCTATCCTACTAACAAGTTTTCAGGTTCCTGGCGCTCGTGGGGTGTAAGCACAGAGTAAATCAGCTGCCCTAGTAGCAACCTGCGCTAACTAACATTCCCGTCCCTTAAAATCGAGGTCTACAAACTGACATGGCGGGCGCCGTTGGTGGCCAATGACTGTTACCTATTCGCAACTGATCTAGCTTTAGCAATCATGGTGTTTTATCTTTTCAGCGCATTCATACATGCTGTTGATAAGGGAAACACCACTAGATCGTCGAAGCCTATAATCAGTAGTGCTGAAAGGATATTACGGTTCTGTTCAGCAACGGAGGGGCAACCATGGGTGATCTCTCATGCTCATGCTCATGCTCATGCTAGGAGTCCGAAGGCTTGAATGGGGAGAGCACCCAAACCTCTTTTACTCCAAGGAACCTTCCACCCCAGTGTTTGAACTGACGACCTTTGGATTGCGAGTCCAACCGCCGCCAGCGATTCCACCGGAGTAGGCTTGGTTTGGTGTGTTGTTTGTACTTATGGCATGGAGACAACTCCTACACCTAGAATGACTTAACGGCCTAACAACCAAGGCCGGGACCGACATTTTACTTCCTCATCCGATGGAAGGTTGCAGCAGATGGGAATCGAACCCAGAATCATCCGCATACAAAGCGGACAGCGTAACCATTCGGCCACGCACTGCTACATCAACGGAGGTCTATATGGGTGAATTAACCATCGGTATAGCTTCAGGTTGCTTCAGTGAACCACGATGGATACCCTTCACCATGTTGGATTATTATGGGTCCTCCAGGAACTCCCGGGAGTTATGACCTGATGATCCAAGGCTGTATATCATAGGTACTCACGATCTTGCTTTGCATTAGTGTGAGTGCATGACTCCGTGCCACTAAAACCAAAACAATAACAAACGAACAATGGATCATGCCAGGAAAAGCAAACATAAACAATGTCAGTGACAGTGGAGTGAGAGAGTCAGAGATAACGATTTTGACAACCGCACTACTACACACTCGCGAGTACCTTAGGTAGAAAGCCAAGCTGATGATCTACCTAATCAACGGGGGTCTATATGGGTGTATTAACCATTGTAACTATAATCTTTTTTAGACTAAAAAAAGTTTTTAGTTCAAACCTGGACATAACTTAAAACATTGCCAATGGTTGGTATTCAGAAAATCTTATCTCAAGATACAGATTTGCGAAAACATTCACAGCACTTGTGTATAGACAGACACCATTTTGTATGAAGAATATGAGGCAATAGTGCACAATAACTATTTTGATCATAAAAAACATCAATGGACAAGGTTTCATACAAATCTGAAAATGCAATCAAAAGTCGATTTGCAATTACGAAAGCAATTAAATACTTTGTTGAATCCAAATTAACGCCACATTTTTCTGTTTGTTTGTTGTTGTGCAGGTTTGGTTTCAAATATTTCGTTTGATATGTTTCACACTAGCGTGCCCAGCTCTTTGAGGAAGGTGGGGCAATAATATGGACGTTTTGAAAAATACGTCATTTGTGGAAACCCCCTGACCAAATTTAGAACAAATTTCTGAGGATGGTGGGGCAGTTGCCCCACCCTGTGCACGCTAGTGATGTTTCAATTGGGCCCAAAGGTGAAGCTTACATTTGTGATATTATTGTTAACAACGATAAAGCTTATTTTTCTGAGTACAATAACACTTCGTACGACCGAGAAGGATTTAAAATCGATTTTAAATCAATTTAAAAAAATCACAGCTCGTTAGACCTTAGTTGATTCATCAAAAAAATGTTGTCCTGTCCTATTTTTTGCATTTAAATGAAGAAAAAAAAATGATCAAAAATGGGTTTTAATCTGTTCTTTACCGTTGAACATAACAATTGACTCAGGACTTTAGGACCCTATTGTCTATATGGGTGAATTGATCATCGGTGTGGCTTCAGGTAGCTTCAGTGAACAACAATAGAAACTCTGGGGTACGTTGTTATCGATAATCCAAGAATTCCAGGAAGTGATGACCTGATGATCTACCTGATCAACGCGAAACTATATGGGTATATCAACCATCGGTATCGCTTCAAGAAGCTTCAGTGGACCATGATAGACACTTTGCACCATGCTTGATTGTTATGGGTTTCCCAGGAACTCTCGGAAGGCAGATAAATCATCAGGTCATAACTCCCGGGAGTTCCTGGAGGACCCATAATAATCCAACATGGCGAAGGGTATCCATCGTGGTTCACTAAAGCTATCTGAAGCTATACCGATGGTTAATTCACCCATATAGACCTCCGTTGATCAGGTAGCTATCTAGGCCATGGCATCCGGGAGTTCTTGGATACCCAGATTTGAGGATGGCCCATTATCAGTGTTTTGTGGATGACCCCTTATATAAATGTTTCGTTTAATTGTAAATAATATTAAAACAGAAAATCCCATTTTACGCCAAAACCCTGCAATAACGCTCCTTCGATTTGCGCTCAAACCCCAAAATAACGCTCCCCCGAGTTTCGCTCTTCTTCGGTTTGCGCCCCCTCCTCAAAAAGAGCGCACACTTGAAAGATTGGTCTAAGTTTGTTTTTCATGCTAAACACTGCAAATATGAAACTTACCGGAAGTTCCGGATTACCGAAACTGTTGCCCCCGAATAAGCCCCTGGTGGATTGAAAAACCTTCTCCTCAAATCAAATGCAACCGGAAGCAACCCGCCTGTAAAATCCATTGCCGCAGTGCCCAGAACCCTCGCCAGAACTAGTTTTCGGCCATAACATAACATAACTCGCCAGAACCTTTCATTTGCGGCCATAACATTTGAAATCGGTTAATTTCCATTTTTTGAGCGATTTCCTTCAACGTTCGACATTTCCAAATGTTGATCCAGCAAACAAAACAGCGCGCTGCTGACAGACCGCGGATGAACTTTTCTTTTGTTCTACAAGGGGAATTGGGGGTAAAACGGTCAGATTGGCAAACATTGATGTTTTAAAATTTGGCCATTCTACACCCAGAACTGGACATCGGCATACGAGAGGATAAAGAGCACAATTCTGTAGTAAAATGGTACTGTGTACGGACTGAGAGAATAAATCCCGAAATTACCGAGAGTACTTTACTCATGAGTTCATCTTCAAAAAAAGTTCATCCATCAAAAAAAAAGTACCGGTACCGAGACTCGAACCCAAGACCTTCGGCATATTGAACCGCGCCTTTGCTGTATGGGCCGTCATGGTTCGGTGAGAAAGTGGCGGTCATTTGTCTATATAAGCCACTCAATCGAATGAACTGTTCCAATGAACGAATGAACACGCGAGAGGATTATTCTCTCGCAAAATAGAACTTTCCTCACGTTTCTTTTCGTGAGGACTATCCCCTCGTTCTTCAACTTTGGGTGTAGTGCGTTTGAAAGGCTGAATTATGACTGACAACTCAATCTGATGGTATGAATAATGAATCAAGTTGATAGAACACTGAAAAGTCCGCCTTTTTGTATCTATCTAAGGGTGGATTTAGTAACGTTTTTTGTTCTGAGTCCACTCTCACCGAAATCAACAGGATAAATTTTAAATATCGAAATCTTGGCTAAAACTAACTTAATCCACCTATGTGGTTGATGCCTTCCTCACTTTTTACCAATCAATGTTGTGGACTCGTTGGAAAGGGTTTTCGATTACTTAACCAACGATGGGTCGGATGAAAGATCCGGACATCGTTTGCATACATTTAATTGAGATCCGGCTTCAAAAAAGTACATAAATATCACTTAAGTGGTCATAACTCGAGACAGGATTGCCAGATCTTCAATGTTGTGGATTCGTTGAAAAGGTCTCTCGATTACCTAACCAATGATGGGTCGGATGGTGGATCTGGACATCGTTTGCATACATTTAATTGAGATCCGGCTTCAAAAAGTACATAAATATCACTTAAGTGGTCATAACTCGAGGCAGGGTTGCCAGATCTTCAATGTTGTAGACTCGTTGGAAAGGTCTTTCAATTACTTAACTTACGATGGGTCGGTTGATGGATCCGGACATCGTTTGCATACATTTAATTGAGATCCGGCTTCAAAAAAGTACATAAATATCACTTAAGTGGTCATAACTCGAGACAGGGTTGCCAGATCTTCAATGTTGTGGTTTCGTTGGAAAGGTCTTTCAATTACCTAACTAACGATGGGTCGGTTGATGGATCCGGACATCGTTTGCATACATTTAATTGAGATCCGGCTTCAAAAAAGTACATAAATATCACTTAAGTGGTCATAACTCCAGACAGGGTTGCCAGATCTTCAATGTTGTGGACTCGTTGGAAAGGTCCCTTGATTACCTAACCAACGATAGGTCGGATGGTGGATCCGGACATCGTTTGCATACATTTAATTGAGATCCGGCTTCAAAAAAGTACATAAATATCACTTAAGTGGTCATAACTCGAGACAGGGTTGCCAGATCTTCAATGTTGTATACTCGTTGGAAAGGTCTTTCAATTACCTAACTTACGATAGGTCGGTTGATGAATCCGGACATCGTTTGCATACATTTAATTGGGATCTGGCTTCAAAAAAGTATATAAATATCACTTAAGTGGTCATAACTCGAGACAGGGTTGCCAGATCTTTAATGTTGTATACTCGTTGGAAAGGTCTTTCAATTACTTAACTTACGATGGGTCGGTTGATGGATCCGGACATCGTTTGCAAATATTTAATTGAGATCCGGCTTCAAAAAAGTACATAAATATCACTTAAGTGGTCATAACTCGAGACAGGATTGCCAGATCTTCAATGTTGAGGATTCGTTGAAAAGGTCTCTCGATTACCTAACCAACGATGGGTCGGATGGTGGATCTGGACATTGTTTGCATACATTTAATTGAGATCCGGCTTCAATAAAGTACATAAATATCACTTAAGTGGTCATAACTCGAGGCAGGGTTGCCAGATCTTCAATGTTGTAGACTCGTTGGAAAGGTCTTTCAATTACCTAACTTACGATGGGTCGGTTGATGGATCCGGACATGGTTTGCATACATTTAATTGGGATCTGGCTTCAAAAAAGTATATAAATTTCACTTAAGTGGTCATAACTCGAGACATGGTTGCCAGATCTTCAATGTTGTAGACTCGTTGGAAAGGTTACTCGATTACCTAACCAACGATAGGTCGGATGGTGGATCCGGACATCGTTTGCATACATTTAATTGAGATCCGGCTTCAAAAAAGTACATAAATATCACTTAAGTGGTCATAACTCGAGACAGGGTTGCCAGATCTTCAATGTTGTGGTTTCGTTGGAAAGGTCTTTCAATTACCTAACTAACGATGGGTCGGTTGATGGATCCGGACATCGTTTGCATACATTTAATTGAGATCCGGCTTCAAAAAAGTACATAAATATCACTTAAGTGGTCATAACTCCAGACAGGGTTGCCAGATCTTCAATGTTGTGGACTCGTTGGAAAGGTCTCTTGATTACCTAACCAACTATAGGTCGGATGGTGGATCCGGACATCGTTTGCATACATTTAATTGAGATCCGGCTTCAAAAAAGTACATAAATATCACTTAAGTGGTCATAACTCGAGACAGGGTTGCCAGATCTTCAATGTTGTGGTTTCGTTGGAAAGGTCTTTCAATTACCTAACTAACGATGGGTCGGTTGATGGATCCGGACATCGTTTGCATACATTTAATTGAGATCCGGCTTCAAAAAAGTACATAAATATCACTTAAGTGGTCATAACTCGAGACAGGGTTGCCAGATCTTCAATGTTGTGGACTCGTTGGAATGGTCTCTCGATTACCGAACCAACAATGGGTCGGATGATGGATCCGGACATCGTTTACATGCATATAAATGAGATACGGATATATGTGAAAACACATGTTTATACATAACTTTTGAACTAGTTATCGAAACTTCAAACAATTCAATAGCGATGTATGGGACCCTATACCAAGTCGATTGCAACTGGTTTGGTCAAAATCGGTTCATCCAGTGCTGAGAAAACTCAGTGAGAATTTTGGTCACATACATATATACACACACACATACACACACACAGACATTTGTTCAGTTTTCGATTCTGAGTCGATATGTATACATAAAGGTGGGTCATCGAGCTTTTAATAAAAAGTTCATTTTTAGGGCAGGATTATAGCCTTACCTCAGTGAGGAAGGCAAAACGAATGTACGATATTGATTTTATGACAACTTTGTTGCACTTGTCAGGCGTAAGACTCCACAATATCTTTTTTCGGAAATTACATTGTGTCGTGTTGGTTTTGTTGGGAAAATTATTAAAATCAAATATTAAACACTCGGTCGGAGGAAATGGCAAATCCACTTGGGCTTCATTTTGTCGGTTCTTATAATCTAGGCGCTTCCATGACCAGTCGTAAAGAAACATCAGTTGTCAATAGTATTTCAACAAATAATAACTCTACCTTTGAATTTCCTGCTGATTCTCATGTTTCTGGTGAAGAGATTAAAGTTGCGGTTAAACAAAAAAAATATGAAAGCTCCTTTGATAACATTTTTAATCTAGTGTTGAAAATCATTCAACATCTAGCCAATATTTTTAATGAATGTTTGCAACTTGGTTACTTCCCCAGTCATACCAATTTGAAGCCTCCAATAGATCCAACATCGCCAACAAGTTATCGTCCCATTAATCTTTTGAGTAGTTTGTCCAAACACTTTGAGAAAGAAATTCAAGGCTTTTGGATATTTCCAATGATAATAATATAATTTAATAATGAGCAGTTTGGCTTTCCTTAGGGACACAATTTTGATGGTTTGATACATAATATGTATTTGTACGGGTTTCTAATGTATCTTATCAAAATTTCACAACACTATCTATCGGTGAGATCGTTCAAGATTTTTCTGAATTGGATTGCTTCTGGATTATTCATCATTGATGTTGGTGATCTCCAAGGAAGTATTCTTGGCTCACTTCATGCAATGTTTTTACATCTGATTTGCATTTTCTTCCTGGTAATGATGGGTGGTCACTTTTTGCTGACGACACTGCCGGTATTTAGGGTGCAGGGTCTTTGTAAATGTCTGCCTTGTATCGTCACTAAATGTAAAGCGGGTGCAAAAATACACTAGTACTTCGAAAAACACTTACCTGCTGCACAAAGATGTTCATTGCACAAGTTCTTGAAGTGGCAGGTTTTGCCATCACCTTCGTATCTTTCGGGGCATGGTCCGCACTGTGCGCCTTCAGCGGTATCGTGACAAGCTACGTCTCTGTTGAGTGATAAGTTTAGTTAGTTGAACTTTGTAACTTATGCCTCGCCATGATTGGTTATGTGATTGTGAGGAAAAAAATAATCAGGTTTTGTAAACTTTGTACATAGTGTTTCATTTTTCGTAAAAAAATATGGGTTTCAATATTATGATAAGCTATATTTTTTTACTGAAAACTATGACTTACAATATTAAAAAAAAAATCTGCTTAATGCTAAATTGGTCAGGTGCAAACTAGAGACCCTAAATAGGGAGACTGGTCGAAAATTGCTAAATCGGTCTGGCAACATATGTTTTGAGCTTGCCAACACTGCCAAGTTTTGCTGGGCGTAAAGGCAAATGCTCATTTGGATACGTCAAACTCGTGTCTGTTTGGGTACGTCAAATTCACTTCGACCAGTCTCCCTATTTAGGGTCCCTAGTGCAAACCAGTGTTCTATACAAACTGCATAGTTTTACAGATTGGCCAATATCGTTGGACATCAAACGCGCTGGACACTAAACGCCATTTGCGCCAAGCACAACTGGCAGTGTTGCATGCTCAAAACATACGTTTCCAGTGCCAATTTCATCGGCATCGTCTGTTTGCATTTTGCATCGGCCAGTCTGTTTGAACTAGACACTCTGTAGTGCTTGATGTTGTTTCTATTATGTATTTTTCGAAATTTACATATCTGGTAGGGTAAATTTATTAATTATTTACTTAATTTAACTGTCAAAACTATGATGCTTTTAATGATATCTTTCTTTTGTATTTTTTCGAGATTTTACAATGTTTTGTCACGAACACAAATTGCTTTTAAACGTGTTATAGCTCAATAATAATGCGGTTTATGGTTGTTGTGGTTAATTCTGCTATAGTAATTCTTAAAGTCATAAGAAGCAGATGCTAATAAATTTTCGACAATAGTTGTTAGTAACAAACGTTATTTTCTTTTAAAGCACTCGATAAGATGCATTCCCTGAGTGTTTATAGGTATCAACTAGATGTTTTATTTTAGTGCTTCGTTGCATGTTCCACCAATTTAAAAATTCATGATTATTTTACTTCTAGACATTTGGAAAGATTTTGTTTTAGAAAAAAAGTAGGTATATAATTATCTAAACAAAAAAAAACAATCTATCTTTTGATGTATAATCGCACGTTTCCCACATAAATATAAGTAAAATTACAATAAAAAAGAAATAACAAATCAGCAAAAAACCCACCCCCTCAAACCATTTATTTAGAGATTACAATAGAAAAAAACACTCAGAAAATTTGGGATTGCGACAAAAAGCGGTATCTCAAAAGGCGACCCACCACGATAGACCAAACAGCTGATTACTTTGTATTTGGACCTGTTACTGTCATCCATCATATTCGAAACTGTTTACAGATCGGCCAATGTTCAAAAAATCATAGAAAATCGATAATTGAACTTGATGATTCGCTTTTACCTTCATTTGAAAGCTTTTCTTGCGATCTTTCGAATGCTGTATCGAACAACTGCAAATTTTAACTTTTATAACAAGTTTTTGAAGAAAAACTTTGACCCTTGAAATCCACAAATTCGGAACACTTTTTCTTACGGATGTAAACAAACTTTGGTTCTCTCCATGAGTACATTTTTTTTTACAAAATAATGACTTCACGCACTGAAATCATCGAAACTCAAGCATAGTTATGTTTTATGAATGGTCTGTTAACTTTTTTTGTAAAAATATCAGTTAAATTCAGGTGTTCCACAATTGTGGGAGGCACAATAACATCCCACAATTATGGAACAGGCCATTTGAAGCAAGTGTTTTACTGCTTTGCATGAAATAACCTTGAGAAGCAGTTTTTTGTTTTAGAAGTACTATTTTTACTAGTGAAATAGCAAAAGTCCAAATAAAGGTCCTAAAAATAGTAAGGTCGCCAGAAAAGATGCATTTGGCATGCTATTGACAAATTATCACTTAAGTGTTCCGAATTTGTGGGCGTTCCGAATATGTGGGATGACTGTATATAGCTTAGCTTGATCTGTAGTTTTATTGAGTGATGATCACTAGAGTGCCAAGGTCGTCAAAAATGGTGGGGCAACAATGTGAGTGTTTTCGGAATGGAGCATTTCCATTCGAGAAGTTTTTGCTTTTTTCTTCAATGTATCTATTCCTAATGGGAGAACTATCATTTCTACCACTCGAATTCGGTGCTCCATTACGGCTTTTAAATCCATTCGCTGTCAAAATTTCAAACAAGTTGTCATGGATGGTGGGGCAGTTGCCCCATGTTGCTCCACCTTGCGCACGCTAGTATTGATGATTGTTGGTTTTCTATTTTGAAATATAATTCCCGATGATGGCGGCAAACACACGACCTCTGGATTAGATTAAGGATCCATCTGGTGCTTGCTTCTATGTTAAGTCGGGGCCGGACAACGCCCAAAGACCTCGGAATTTGTCCGTTAGGATCTCTGCCATTCTGAAATGGGTCGTTGGAAGCAGCGCGAGGGCTATCACCACCTAATACTCTGGACTTAGTTAAGCTGTATCAGGATTCGACATATGCAAAAGTCTGATATAAATTATACTTTCCCATAATTTTGCTATCAGTTAGCGGGTATTCGATTGGACCACACATACACATGTGATTTTCGTCGTTTGGAATATGTCTCCTTATGAATTTTCGCCTATTGTAAGTTTTGGCCTAACACAGGACGCTTCTTGTAAATTATTCAATTTGAATAATGTGCAAAGCAATTTAAATAATTTTGATTCAGGCTAACACAATGTTTACACACAACTATAAATACGAAGATGAGATTTATATCGGTAGAATTATCTGTATGGCTGACTTTTAAAGGCTTCTTTTTGTTTCGCTCCCTTGTTCAGTTTTAAAGAATTTCAACAACTATTTGTATTCAAGAATTAAAAAAAATGATTCTTGAAACGCCATATAACAAAGAGAAAAGTCAAACATTTACAAATTTATTACTGAACTGAAAAAGGAAGAGCAAAGTTTTCGAAATCGAAATGACTTGTAGAAAATATCATAATTTCAAAAGAGATTTTATTTCACTAAAAATATCAAGTACACATTAGAACTACACTGAAATACTGTTTATTGATTGATTGATTGCGGGAATTTTATTTGCTAAGTAGTTTTGTGTAAATCATCATAAAATATTATTGATTGCACACCCTTTAAACGATTTGATTTACTGGACCTATGTTTATTGCCGCAATACCATGAGAGATAATAACCACGGTAATTTCTTTCCTATAGTTTGGTTCTCCCCTATTATTAAGCTTGTTGTTAATTCAGCGCCATGCATTCTTAAGCTTTAAATCCATTTGTAGAAGGAAGATCTTCTTTACAAGGTGATTATTTTTGCAAGAAACATCATGCATAAGGGAAGGTAAGTTTGAATAAATATTTCAAGAAGAGAAAATTAGACAGCTAATGAATAATTACGAAAAACATGGTCTCTCGGCACACGTGACTCCAGGCTTGCAATTTATTCCATCTCCGACGTAACCTCGTGGACAATGACCACACCTAACTCCAGTCTGTGTGTCATAACAGTGCACACCTAAAAAATACAATTTGTTCCATAAAATGACTATACTCATCCAACGGTGTTCTTACCAGGGAAACAAGGGTTGTGTTGCTGGCAACTGTCACGAAGTGGTTCTGGCGACTTTTGGCAACCAGCACAGTTTTCAATCAAACTTCGGAGATGCTGAATTTCCTCTCGTTGTCTTTTAACCTCTTCTCGCAGCTCTCGCACCATCGCAATAAGCTCATTGAGTGACTTGGCCAAATTTTCTGGAAATTCATTAGATGAATCTTTTTTTTCAATATTCTTATTTGCCCTGCACTCAATACTAACCGTCACAGTCACCATGGAGAATTGGAATATCCCCTCTTGTATTGGAATTTCTCACTTCAAATCGTTCTTCACGGTATTTTTCATTGCCTCGGTACCAGTTGCGAACATCGCGTTTTTTATTTTTTTCAAATCCAACACCATCCTCAACTAAAAATAATGGTTCAAGGTAATTTATCAGAAAATTGTACAAATTCATGCTAGCTTTTATGACACAGATTAAGCATTAAAGATGGGACTTTTTGTCAAAACCTCGCTCCACAATTTGAACATTGATCTCTGAGCTGTTTTAGGACTCTGGGCCAAATATGAGCAAAATCGGTCAAAATGTACCCATTAGGCTGGTACAAATATTTTTAAAAGTTTTTGTCACCCCCCCTTCAAAATTGGCCCGAAAAATCAGGCGGCAAAAAAAATATTTTTACAATAAACTTCAAAATTTCAATGAAAATTCAAGTGCAACCAGCTGAAATCAAATTAAAATACATTCTTCTGCGTTTAAAATCATTTTTAGCATGTTTGGGTTTATTAAAAAATCTTAAGATTTTTTGAAAATTTTCGATGCAAAATCTTTTTTTCGATACAATTTTTGTTTTTGTCAGATCTTAGATTTTTTGAAAACTAATGATTGCAAAACAACTGAACTAGTGTAAAATGCATTTTAAAACACTTTTTTCATTTAAATGTGAAGACTATGGCTTGTTATTTAAATTTTTATATTTTTTTTTTTTCCCCCTTGACAAAAACTTTTTTAAATATTTGCATCGGCCTTAATACTCGAAAATGAAGTTTGTATGGTGAAATCGGAAAAATGTATGAAAAACCCAACTTTCTAACGGTTTTGTCTGCAGGGTGTGCTACTACCATCCAAATATTTCCAAAAGTGAGAATCTCATTAGCAATTTAATGTTCTACAACTTTATAGAACATACCAAAGCTGTAAAACTCGATCCTGAAAAGTTATTAAAGATTTAAAAAAAATGTTTTGTATGAAAAACTTGTTTTCACCATCTTTAGGCTCGGGTATCAATGTATCAATGGGTTAATCTTGACCAATTCCGCTAAAACTGGCACAGATGCTTAAAACAACCTAGAGAACTGTTTTCCGCTTGTGGAGCAGGGGGTCATTTTTCCTGGGCACCCTACT